>NW_010130852.1:58453-75564 GCF_000699245.1 Pterocles gutturalis | reverse complement strand
TATTATTATTATTACAGTGGTGATAATTTTAATGGCACAAAATTAGACTCAATAAGTCCCTGTGGGTGTTCAGCTCCTGTCCGCTTTGTTCACTACATTTAAATCCAGTGTTTATGAACATAAAGGTTTCTCATAATTCACATAAGAAGAGGTTGTTGACTGGGCTAATGGGACAAAGCAGTTTCAGCTATGCTGTGATGTGTCGCAAAAGGGGTCATTTTCATCTGACACTAGAGATAAACTCTCAAGTGAGTGTTTCTGTTCCATAGTCAAAACTCTCTGACACTTTCCAAACCTGTATCTGACTTTTTTTCCTGCTCTTCCTCAAAAAAGTAGATCCACTTCCAGCCACAGAGCTGGAACATGAAGCTCTCTCCATCACTACTTCCACTGCTACAAGCTCAAGTAGAGATTGGGAACAGCACAGGACCCTTACCAAGGAAATTCAGTATAATTTTCATGTATTTTTCCAAATTCGAACATGACAAAAAGTAGTATCAAATGTGAGTTGATAGAATCTCCTTACTTCATGTAGCACTACTATGCAGTTTTCAGTTGAAAACTGCCTCTTCTGTCTTGTGCAAGGACACAATGGAACCCATGGAGCAGGTTAGTGTGTTACTGTTGATGAGTAATGGGGATAGACATCAGAGTGGATTACACTTTTTAATTACAAATAGAAAGACATGGCTCATACTCTGAAGAGCTTTCAGCCTTGATAGACTACATGTGAAGCAAGAGGAAAGGAAAAATGGAAGCTAGTGGAAAAGCAGTGCAAATAAACTGTTGCCCCCCTGTTATTTATTTTCCTGTTTAGTTCAGTTTGTACAAAAGTTTTCTGAACCTTATTAATGACAGAGTCACTTATTCAGCCCAGTTCTGAATATAGAAAACTAGCTATGTTCAAAAGATAAGAGCCCATGAAGAGAAATCTATTTCAATTTTGCTGAGCGGAGTCTTGAGAGGCCAGCTGTGATAGCCCTTGTCAAATGCAGTTTGCAGGGTGTGCTGAAACAGAGCTTTCCTGGGAAGGTAGGAAAGACAGAGAAACCTTGGATGCTTTGAAGGAAACAGCACCCGTCTTGTTGCAGCACACTATCCTCTTCCTGAGTGGGCTGACATTTTTTACACTTACTGAGTGGACAAATATATTTAATTTACTAGCTTGTGTGCAAATGTACTTCTAGCTTCTGCTGGACAGTTCTGGCTCACAAACTTCTGCTCCAGTGCTTGAACCTACTTTATCCTTTAGTTCTGGACAATAATTTTTATTTTTATTGGATGAAAGTTCAAGTGATAAAACTATTTCTCTAGCATCTTCTATGGCTTAACTGGCAGCCATGGAGCTGTGAAATCATTGTAATCATGATGCAAAATCACTGGATATGTTGTTTTTAACAACAGTTTACTAAACAAAGAAGCTTACCAATGGCACTAGAGATAACCTAGATTGAACCCAGATGATGGGTCCTGGCCATCCCAAAGCTGGGAAAGTATCTGATCCAGCTCAGGACCATATTTAAATATAAACCAAGTGGCAGACAAGTTTATATGAGCTCTATAAAATATTGAGTTCTCTCTGGTGTAATACACAGCCATCATGAAACAGATTGGGCACTAGGGGGGCAAAAATAGAGTGAAATACCAGCGTGCTCTGGGGATTGATTGTGTCACATAAGTGAGCAGGGAAAAGGAAAGGACTTTTGCTAGTGGAAAAAAATGACTTGGCAACTCAGGGATGTGTTGTAACAAGAACTTGACTAAATAAATAGGGAGGGTTTTCAGTCTGTGGGGACTGAAGGAACACAAACAATCTTCCCTTGGCTGAAACTGCATCACTCTCACCCACAGCTCCTTCTACTGAATTAAAAGTTCATGGTAACTTAAGTTACAGTGTGAGACTCAAACACGGGACAGTCACTGGGGACTCCAGGATGTGTATAATCATATATGAGATTTCTGAATGGGACGTTTTGGGGAGTTCCAACCTCTCATTGGTACTGACCTGTAGAGCATGTCTTGCAGATGACTTGATGTGACAGTGTTCAAGAAACGCAGCAGCCTCACTGTTCAGACTGGGTCTACATCCAGGCCATGGCATGAGAATAAATCAGTCACCAAGCTAATGCTGCATCATAATTTTCCATGTTTTCTGCCAGCACGCCTTACTCTTACCTACCACTTCTTTATCAGTCTTCTAAGTTCTCCTTACTTTCAGATTCACTCTTTTCTTGTCCCTTTTAGGATGCTTTTATCTTTCCTACTTTTAGAGGAATCCTAAAGGAAATACCAGAATCTTTGTTGTAGCATCGCTAATCCTGTCCTTGCCTGTGTTATCACTTCACAATGACTTTAAAGGTTCTGAATTTTTGCTACAGGAAATGCTTTTCTCCCAAGTTCAGAGTTTAACAGGTAGGTTCTGAGCAGAGGAGCTGTGATCAGGGCTTCTAGGTTCATCCAGGTGGTAGAGAAGTTGTGGTTTAGGGAGTTGCTGTGCCCTACTTTGTGTATTAACTAGTGTCACGTGGCTCTTTGGTTTTTTAATTATTACTATTGTGGAAACACCTAATATAAGTCAAGTTCATGTGAGACTCTTGAATAAAAGATTTCATTAAAAACCGTTGTCTGGCTATTTATTATGCTGCTGATCCCTGGAAACAGAAGATGTCATGTGCAGGAGTCAGACCTTCAGCTCTGTAGAGTTTCTGCTAATTAAATTGCTAAGTGTGTCTGTTATTAGGAAAACCGCGAGAAAGGCAAAAAGGGGAGGGAGAGAAGTGCCTGTCTTGTTCTTTCTCTGCAGAGCAGTGTTTGGATCACTCCGACCTCCAGGTCTCATAGAGCTGGTGTCTATCCCATCTTACCCAGAAGACGGACGGGAAAAGAGTCAGAGCTGGGGGAAGCGTGTGGTCAGGAGTTCAGCTGGAGACTTTCAGGCACAACTTGTCCTCCTTAGACACACACTTCACCCTCTCCTTCCCCAGCATCCCCACACATCTGACATTTCTGTCAAAAGATACCCTGAGTCGCCCTCCTCCCCCCGCCCTTCTCATCCCTCTGCCCTTTTTTTTCCCCCTCCCCTTCTTTCCCCTTAGATGTGAATAGTGAGAAAATGACTGGAAACAATGTGCCAGTTTGCAGCACTTTACACTGAGGCCCTTTTCTCCTCGCCCCTGACTCGCGAATGACTGAGAGTTGTTTTATTGTACAAAGATTCTCAGAGAAAAAGCACTTTTATTTTACCCAATAACACAAGAATGGGCAACGGTCAAACAGTTAGTGCCTTGTTCCCAGCTGCCACTCAGACCGCGGCGGGGGAATAGCTAATGGGGTCCCTCTGCCGCCTCTCTCTTCTCCTCCATCTCCTTTGGCTCGCGCGTTAGTTGGCTGCCTGTGAGCCAGGGTGAAACACTCCTGAGATAAGCTGATCCTCTGTGTTTAATAACTCCACCTTCAGAGCAAAAATATTCTGAATTTTTATCATTCAAGACTGGGAAGGCAAGAGTACAATGGGGGAAGGCCATGGATGTAGTGACATGACTTGCAATTTGTCCCCTTGCACCTTGGAAAAGTGGAATATAAAGAAGAGAAGAGCTACAGCAAAGGGTGCTCACGTTAGAGGGGAAAAAAAAAAAAAGAAAAAAAAAGAAAAAATCATTTCCACTAATACTTTAGCTGTTGATTCATAGTTGATATCTAAATGTCAGCCTTTTACAGCTTAATCATGGCTTTAATAAACCCTCTTTTTCCTAGCTGAAAGGCAGGCTGACTAGAAGGAAAGAATAATAAAGACTGGAGGATGGGGAAGCTGAAATGTGAAGAGTGAATTAGACTTGTTTAGAAAAGAAAAGACTAGACAAGAAAAGACAAGCTGGGAAAGAAGGGTGTGAAAAAAAACCTAACGGAAAACATCATGCCATTGGCTGTCCAAGTGTTTCATATTCTCGGCAGCAAAGTACGAAGTATAGTTGTTGGAGACATTGAGAATTTGGGGGGGAAAAAAAAAAAAAAAGCTTCTGCTTAATTTCATCCATAATGCTCAAAGCTCAGTTGTCATTTAAAATCCTTCCAACTTGTTATACACTAAGTCTCTGATTATGGATAGGATTTTCAGATTCTGATGAAGTTAGGTACTTAAACTCAATGAGGCATGAATCATCACATTTTCTTTGAAAATCCCACAGTTTGGGGTCTGTTTTGATTTGTTTGATTTAGCAGGATGCTATGAGATTTGCAGTAACAACATCAGGGTACAGAAAAGTTTTCACGATGGATTAGTATGTTTTCCTGAGAACTTAGATATAACACAAGCAAAAACACCTATACCTAAAGCTGTGGGACACTTTTTTGTTACAATGCTTTATTTTTACTTTAATAAATATTTTCTAAGCTTCCTGAGTATACCTCAGTTTGAGATATTCATTTTTATTATTTATATTTTTCGGCAAAAGTGTTGTCAGTCATTTTGAGAGACAGAAGGAAGTTATTTTGCTAGCCCAATATGAAGAATGTGCACTGTTCATCTCTACCTAGACACATGAGAAATACTAAACTTTTTTTGGATGCATCTCTCATTATGAATTTTTGTCACGTATCTGAGCTTCCTTCGTTGGTGGGAATAAAACCTTAATGTTTTCCTCCTATAGTCAGATATCTAAGCATGAGCTTCTATGTCTCCTGAGGATCCCTTGGCTTCACTAACAACCAGGTGGAGAGAGAGAAGAACATCATGGAAATTGTGCCAAGAATAACAAATTATTTTTAATAATTACATCTAATAAAAAGCAATAATATACTTTACATATTAAGTAAAAAAATAATTGACATGTATTTGCTGTAAAGAATTTAAAAATTATACAAATAGGTATCTCAACAAGGGTAAGATCCATCTGAAGCTCTTTTCTAAACCCTGGAAAAGCTGAGATGCTATTACTAAAAATCCAGGTGCTTTGGAATCAAACTTGCTCTAGGCCAGGTGAGACCCTCTCTTTATAGATGCAAGACTGTTTAAATATCTTAATCCATTTTTGAAATATAAAGCAGGCCTTCTCCAGTTTCACTAAAGCCTCATATGCTCTGTGCTTCAGAAGGTTTATTTCCATGAGCGTTTTAGGTGCCAAGTATGAAATGTTGCATTTATCTTTCATCCCATTTAATCTCATTCTCCCTCTTGTTATGGATGGGAAACACTTATTTTTGAAATTGAAAAGATACGGGCTGATATCTTTGAATTCAAAGGTATCTTTGCTAAGCAAAAGGAAGATTTTACACACTAGATAGCCAGTATCTAGCTGTATTGATTCTGCCCCGGCATTGCAGAAAAGGGAAATACATTTTATACTATTCATGTCAGAATTTCTGAAGTGGGATCTCTGCTCTCAGTGTAAATTTTCTACAGAATATATTTAGTGGCAGGATTCTGTAGAGGTTTCAGGAAGGTCTTATTGAAGGACTGGGCAAAATTCAGATCTACATCTGTACTGCTGCACTACCAAATTTTTTGAGTTGATGGAGCAGAATATAAATTAGGTTGTGCCTTGGTCACAATGCGGTGATCAGTGCTTGATCAAAGGCACAGTCAACCAGCTGAGACATAGACAATTTGGTTTCTTCACATCACTCATTTCAGGGATATCAATTTGTGGGAACAAATTAATTTGCTCCTGGTCCATATGGAAAAATAAAGCGAGTGGCCACAGCTCTGTGTGTATAGAGCTGCTAAAGCCTATGGAAAACCTAAATTCAAATTAAACCTTGTTGCTTTGCCCATAATTTTCTCCAGGTAAATGCTGTACATTGACTTAGTCTCTCTTCCTTTCCTGCTCACATTTATGATAATCTCCACAGTGAGCGTGCTCTTAGTTAACTGTTGCTCAGGTTGTAACTCAGAGAAGCAATTCAGGCTGCGAGAGCAACATTTCAATTATACGAATAATCAAATTCAAAATGTTATTTGAATAATTTGAGTTCTTAAATTAAGCAAGCACTTTTTTGCAAGTGGTCTATAAATTACATTTTCCGCTACATTGGCAGTAAACGGGTAATTAATATCTCAACTTTTCCTTCTTAATGTTGATTTAAGAAAAATAAAATAAGCTTGAAACACAAATGAGCTTTGCTGTCATAGCTCAAACATTACTGTCCCTGCTCAGTTAGCTGTGTAGCCCTGCTGTCTTCCTCTTTCCTGTAGCTGGACAGATATTTAAGCATACAGATCCTTCTGTTTAATTTAAATAGAGGAATTCTAGAACTAAAGAAAGTACAACTAAGTTGTAGTATTTTTTTTCTGTTGATTTCAGAGAAAATAGATCTTTGTGATTTGATTTTGTTACTTCTTCTCCTGTACCAACCAGGCATTTTGGTACATCAAATGAATGTAAATTTGACTGCTTTCCTGATAGGACGAATGTGCCTCAGTTAAAACATTACAATAAAAAAAAATGCAGAGGATATATTAAAAATATCTCATCCAACTTCTCAGAAAGGCTTTGTGAAAATGTCCTTTTTTTATTATTATTTTGCTAAACTAAAGGACAGTAACTTAAATGGATAATATGGGATGAATTGTTAATATTTCTCAACCAAGAAAATTATTAAGTGGACTACTGGGACACAAAGAAGGGGTCACCAGTGACTAAATACGTACATAATTTAATCAGTTAACCCCTACTATAGATATTATGCTGATAAGGATATTTATAAGAAATACATTTGTTCATAGTGTGAAGGTTAAACACTTGCTGTTCCGTTTCTAGGGTTAAATGTAATGAAGTTTCCTATGAGCGACAATAAGATATAGAAAAGACAGTAAGGGAGACAAGGAAGGGAAAAAGAAAAAAGCTGCATGTTTCCAAAGCTGTACGTAGAACTCATAGAAAAATGCAGGGAAAAACTATCTATTGCAAAAGGATCAATATTTTTCATCTTCATTTAACCAATTTTTTTGCAAAATATATATTAAAAACCTACCTGAAATGGCTTCAAAACAAAATACATTTCCTATAAATTGTGAGGAGAGCAGAGCTGGTTCATGATAGCCATTCTTTATTTGTGTGTTTTGTTTGTCCATCCTTCTATCTTTCACTAAACTGGTTTTGTTGACAAGGACTGTTAAAAAATATTCAAAATCCACTGAATTCTGAAATTCTTTCCCTCTCAGACTCCGTTTCCCCAGTCTCTGTCTGGAGCTGAGCCGGCAAGGCGGTGTGACACTAGTGACATATCAGAGAGACAACATTTGAGTTCTTGGTTGTTCAAATATGGAGCTTGGGAGGTGAAGGATGGTGGGAGGGCCTAGACAACTCAAAAGAGACTTCACAATACACAAGAAGCCCTGCTACATGTTCAGCAGCACAGAGCCTTTACACTACCCACGTAGATGTTTAAAATCAGACTTTCATATAAAAGAGCAGTTTAATATAATCATAACGTATCTATATGGGCTCAGCTGTTGCATTTACTCTATGAGTGTCAACCCAGAAAAAAAAAACCTCTGGCTGCTTTAAACAGATCCTGAATTCAGCTTTTTTTTGCCCCACTATATCCTGCAGGATATTGGAGGTCAGAACCTGCAAAGACCTTGTCCACAATCGTGTTTTAACCCCCTGCACAACCTCCTGCAAGTTCAGCAAGCGAGCAACTCTGTGCTTCCAGCTGTCATGTGTCTCCTGCTCTAGATCTTATGGAATATTCAAGAGTATTTAATTAGATGATTTTTTACCTGCTTCATCAACCTAAAGAGATATTAGGCATGAATGCTTTTTGTTATTTGAGAAGATGAATACGCGATCAGAAATAATAGCTCCATGGTTTCCTACTGGTCAGAATCAGTAGTTGGTTAATTATTCAACAGGCTCTGGTGTTGCTGCCAAACCCATGCTTTCTTCTCAGAGAATAACAGACAAGCTTGTTAGAGCAGCTTTCTTTGGACTGTCACTTTAGTGTTGATATGAGATTTATTGAGATGCCGGCACTTTAATTTTAGTTATTCTTTTATTCTCTTATTTCTGTCATTAAAAATGTACAACTTCCCCTGCATATTTGTGCTGGCAAACTAAACTATATTAATATTACCTTTGTTACATCATGCTATTCTTTTGCAGAAATTATATGCGTGGTTTAAAGTCTTTGCAGAATTTTAGAATTCATCCCTATCTCTTTCCTGGTACCGTATGTTGCTGTTTTCCACTAGTATGGAAATGTACGTAGTCTTATGCCCTCCGTGACATGGGCAAGTGCTTTACAAAAAAGCATCTTTGACAGTTCTCTTTTATACTTTAACATGACCAAAGAGTTAGGCTCTTAACCACAAGGCCTTGTACTACTTTGGGATTGGACAAAAGGCAGAAGTCCTGTGATAGTAGTATCCATTTATGAGTTTGCATTATCATTTCATAAGGCAAAACAGAAGGTGATATAAGCCCACTGCCATTCCTTAGTTTTTGACGGAACATATTCATCAAAAAAGCATGCAGTCCCCTGAGCTTGCAGCCATATGCTACAGGAAAATGTCACCAGTTGAAGATGTATTCATTTGCTGTTTTGAAAACTCTGTTTGATATTCATGCATTCCAAGTGTTTTGACCTAGATTTCTGTAGAGGCATTAGATCCAGTACTGAACAGGAAGCTAGACAGCTGTTGCTTGTGTAGTCAAAGGAAGAATTTAAAGTAAGGGGGAAAAAAAAGAATAAAAAAAAAATGAAAACATTTATTAATGCATGCCAACATTTTGCACAGCCAATATGTTTAATACTAGATTAACTAATATAAGCATATGGAGATGCATTTGTTGCAAAGCTTTAAAGAAAAGAACAAAGAAAAAAGTTGGATGTATCTAAAGTTCACATAGAGTAGAATTTGCACTTTCTCCTATAAATGAAAGTCTGGTGAAATGGCAACATACTTTAATTATAAGCTACTTGCTAATGTCACAACATTTAAGTTTGGGGGCTATATTGTAATACAAACCTCTCAGCGTTACGCATTGCCTAATCCAGAAACCTACAGCTAATAAAATTCCTTACTGAGTTCTACAGCCTTTGCAGTCAATTTTGCCCCAAAGCCATATAAACAGTTTATTTGTTGTAGTTGTAGATTCCTTTCTAGTAAATCCAGGTACAAAACAGATATAAATATACACATCCAGTTATTAAATGGTGGCATTCGTTCTACAGCTATGGCAAAGATGTTGCATTTTGTTGTTACTGGGTTTATACAGTTATAGTTCATCTGATGTTCATAGGTCCTTTGGTAGTTGAGTAAAAACTAACATCGGGAGCAAATGTTTTCTTGGTTTGATCAGACCTTATGTGGGTACTCATCTAATCCAACTTTAGCTAACCAAAAACTAGATGTTAAAGCTACTTGTCCAGGCTGACTCTCTGTAGCTCTTTACGCCATCTACTGCAGATATCTTTCTTGGGATGGGCTGGATAGTCCTGGAGAGGAGCATATTTCTTTCCTTTGACTGTCAAGGGGATTTGGTTGATTTGTCCAGTTCAGGTGCCGAATCATAAGACGTCTACAAAGAGCCAGTCCCCCTTAACAGTAATTAACATGACAAACTCATGTTTTAGTATTAGTGGAAAAACTTTTTAACTATTAAGTTCAAGCAGTAATCTGTTATAAATTTCAACATTTTCTGTTAATGGATTTTATACTGAGTCAGTCCAAAAATAGAGGAAAAGGTGCAAACATTTCCCTTCCCTGAAAATGGTTTTCATTTTCACAGTGAAATATACAAAAATGGATTTTTTTCCCAATAGCTCTTTTCCTAAGTGTTTATCAAATAGTTTATGCAAACACATTTCAGCTTATGGTTTATTTATAAACAGTTCAATTTCGTTTTCCACAAAGGTGTGGAATGGGTTACCCCAGCCACGTGCTGGTTATTTATTTACTTACTTACTTATTTATGACTGAGTGAATGAAACTTTTTAAACAAGGGAAAACTGAATGAAGAATAGTGAAGAAATGATGCTGCAGCTCAGCATGAATAAATCAACAGGTCTAAATGTCATGAAACTGAATTCTTCAGTGTCTTCATGAATAGTCAGCCAGGGCAATCGTGAAGGCCTGTTGACAACTGAAAACATGCACGTTCAATGGTGTGGTTGGAATACACACACAGACAAATACGTGTAGGTATATGGTCTTGAATGGTGTCCCATATAAACGTCCAGCCCTTCTGTTCAGATCTGCTGTACGTGCTGTGAGCATACATCTACATGGATAGATCTACATAGATAGGTATGTGAGCAGAAATAATTGCTCTTCCCAAATCACACCATTTGCACATCAGATAGAAGAATTTCAAATGTAATGTCAAATCTCAGAAATCTAATGAGGTTTGCCTTTCTAATTATATCTCCTAGGGATGCAGGCCTCCACCATTAGGAGGGATGCTCTGGTGGTGACTCCTTCTTGCACTCTCAGATGCCAGTTAAGGGGACAAGGCTTTTTGGGACCACATGTCATCAAATACACTACAAACCCAGGAAGTGGAATAACACCAGATGAAGAAAATTAAGAAGGGTCATGGAAAGATCATGGCTGTGACGGGAGGGATTGATGAGAGAAATAAGCCTTTGGTGGTTGGGATTGTAAGAGTTGGCAACCAAAATGAAAACAAGAAGTGTCATTAATACTTGTTTTCCTGTTGATTTATGAAAAACAGCTAAAACTATCTTCCTGACTGCTAGAGAAATTTCTTCTGTTAAGTAAATGTATCAAAGAGAAACACTGGACTTTTTGTCAACTGTGTAACATCTCTGTATACGGCCCTTATTTCCATAGAAGTATCAGGCAAACATGTTTCACATAATTCTGTTCAGTAGTGATTACTGTTGAAGGCAAAGTTTGATACTCCCCTTTCCCGATCCCAAATCTTTCTAAGCCTAGTTGACCCGCTGGGCTTGGTTGGGTGCACAAAAGAAATGCTTGGTCAGTGTGACATCTGGTTAGCTTTGGCATCCACCCGACGGTCCATGAATTCATTTGTGTCTGGATCATCTGGGCACAGGACCAGGAAGAAGCTTGAGCTCATTTTTCTGGTAATAAGATGTTTCAATCCCTCCACCCTTGCTTTTCTAGTCAGTAGACACTTTGCATCCTGACCTAACATATCGTCAGTTTTTATAGTCTACTTTTGCAAGATCCTTCCATATGGTTAAAGTGAAAATTCACAGAGGCTATAGATAGCTGGGTCAGTCTTTCTATTATTCCAAAATGTGCCAGCTGAGTTAGGAAACACTAGCTTTGAACAGTAAAAAATGAACTAATAATGGTTTAGTTCTTCGCTAATAGCATACCTGATGCAAAATATCTTGTTATGCAGCCTGAACCACTTAGGGCTTAGCAGTGGCATACTGTAATATAGCCAGTTTGAACAGATGGATTTAGAACCAGAGAGTCAAATATATCCCTTTTTGGAATTTGTCTGCCTAATTTACTCATGTTAATGTTACAGAGATACCAAGATAGCTGATGATGCTGCTCCGCACTGTATTTACTCGGCTGCATTGCCACACAGAAATGTGATTCATAGACTTCCAGGAACTGCAGATGGAAGAGCCATATTAGATCATTCAATCCATCTCCCTGCTGATGCAGAATTGCTCACTACAGCTACAGTACATTTTCTAGTGTTTTGTCTGGTCTAGTTGCAAAAGTCCCCTGACACGGGACTTCCACTGCTTCCCTTGGGAAACTACTCCACAGTTCATCTTTCAAAATTGGCACTGGCAGAGACAGGCTAGAGAACTAGCAGGACCATTGACCCGTACTCAGTTGGGAATTCCTCCCTTCCTAATCACTAGGTGACCCTGCATGAAGATGCTGCACCATCAAAATCAGGTGATGCTTGTGGCCATATTGCAGATTTACAGTAACTAACATTTTTTCCTCTCATTTGCAAGATACACTTTGCTTTTTCAGACCTGCCAACTTCTGTTGCCTTTTTATCTCAATCCCTGTGGTGCATCTGATAGTCCTTGACATGTTCTAAGCAAAGACTTGACACTAAAAAGCCATCCAAACAATCTCAGCTCCTCTCTGGATCCTTGCACTTCAATTCAATTCAATTTTATCACTCTCACAGAGTCTTGGCCCAACATCAGTGCCAGTCCTTTCCCTCCGACCAATGATATTGTCTTTCTGGGGGATTTTGTTTGCTTGTTTACTGCTACAGTAACTTTATTTTTATTCTTTAAGAGTAAGACAAAGGAATTTTCAATTTTGTGCTTGTTCAGAAAAAGTCTGGCCAAGGAGGTGGGAACTGTTGTCAATCAACGTGAATAAACAATTTCCAAGAATGTCAGCAAACCAAGAAATGAGAAAGGAAAAAAACAAAAAGAAAAAAAAAAGAGACTTGTTTGATTGAATGAAACTTTGCACTTAAAAAGCTGAGTACACTGTAAACATTTAAATAATCAAAAGAAACATTTAGAAATTGATTTGTTGTGGGCATCTTTTAAACAGAATACTTTATTTATCTGACTTCTTTTCATAGAGAAAAAAAAAAAAAGGTAAAGTTCAGTCAGACAGTTCCAGTTGTCTGAATGTATACTGGCTTTTCATTCAGCAACTTACCTAAATGGGGCAGTATGTATGTCCATCCTCCCATCCTTCCTGATTAACTACATTTGTTATGACTCTTACTATGACCAAAACAAGGCAGACTAATGTAAAAAGATTTCATTGGAATCAGAGGGCTGTCTGCTTCAAAAAAAAGTCAGATTTCTCTTCAGCTCAGGAGCCGTTAGGAAATGGAAACTGGAGAATGAAAACTAGAAAAAAGAAGATCAATTCAAATTCATACAAGTATTTGACTATATGTATATTTTTCGGTCATCTATCTTTTTTTCCTAGGTTCTGAGCCAGAATCGGATATACCAAGTACTAAGCGAAAGGGCAGTTATGTCAGTAATTCTAGCCCATCTGGAAGCAATAACTACAGTCAATCACAGAGTAAATCCTTATCTGATGAGATTTCCAGCCCAATTTTTTTAGACAGGAGAGGTTCAGATAGTTCAGATAAGGTTTGGCAGCTGAATTGGTATTTGTCCCAAGCAAACCTCCAGAGGTTCACCAGTCACTAGTAATAAATGAAAGGCTTTATAAGGTGATGGTTATTTTGTGGTCAACATGAGATAAATTGGTGATGCCAGCCCAGGTCCTAGGAGACATCTGACTATATCCGAATGCCATCACCAGCTTGCTAGACATCTCTACAAAGGCTCTGGTATCTGAAGGTTTTAATGAGCCTTCTTCCAAATCGGGGTGGCTTTCACTTTTGCCCTGAGGTAGAGTGGGAACCCAAGTGTTTTCAAGGGCAGTAGATCTAGCACATTCATTCCATGGAGCAAAAAGATCTTTGAAGGAGACAGTAGGGAAAATAAGCTGCTTGGATTGCAATACACACTACATCCATTCCATCTCTTTCCCATTGGCTTGTTTGCCTGCTATGCCAGGTGTTCTCATTAGCCGTATGTATAAATATTTGTCTAACTTTAGTTTTTTAATCATTCTAGTACTATATGTATAGGAAGAAGTGGAGCCAATCTGTGTGTGGAAATCAATGTTTGAAGATTTCCTTTTGGCTGCTGGTAGCTGGGGCCTCTTTTAAAAGTCCCTGCTGCAGTTGGCTGCTGTCTCAGGGCCACTTTTTAAACTACCAGGAACCAAATTAGGGAAAAAAAAAAAAAAAAAAAAAAAAAAAAAAAAAAAAAGAAGATATGGATGAGATATTGACCTTCCACATGTTGTACATTTTACCAATAAGTATTAACGACAAAGACACTAAGGAGTGTAATCTCCCATCAATGAATCAATACAAATCCCATTAACACTCAAGGAGGGGATAAGATAGCCTCCAAGAGTTTCACACTTGCTCTTTATATAGGACTCCCTCTAAAGGCTCTGGAAGTCCTTTTTTGCCTCAGGACCACCAGTATGTCGTGATTTTGATGAAGTTAAGAGGTTTTAAGAGGCAAGGAGACTTAGCAGATGAATGCACCTTACATATTCCAAGTCTGGCCCATACAAAAAATTGGATGCTTATTTGGTGTGTGTCAATTCTGTTAGAATCTGGAAACTGAGAAGTCCATAACATCAGCCATTCAGGTTGTCAGCAAGATCAGTAAAAATGAGAGACACTTAAACAGTCAGTTTCAAACTCCCTAGAAATTACAGGCTATCAGTTTTTAGTCAGCTGTGTCGCTTCTTCCTCACTTCTCCACTTGGACTTGTCCCTTCAGTTTCAGAAGTGATACCAAATACCCACGCCTGACCTCTTCCCTTGTACAATCATCTGCAATAGTGATTTAACTCACAGTCCCTGCACTGGGCAATTTCTGCTTCCACTGAAACCAAAAACTGGAGCTAAGCTTCGTGGAAACTTAGATGAAGCTTCAGGACACAGATTTAGCTCACTGCAGATAGCCAAGGATAAATTAGTCAGAGAAAGCACTGATGTTACTCAGGGTAAATGGTTCGAGTTAACCATTAGACCTACTGGGCAACTTTATCAACTTCTTTAAATGCTTTTGAACACAGCAGTGTAGAGGGAATAAGAGGAAAATTACTTACATATATTTAAATCCTCTGAGCAAAATTTTCCTAGCAAACAGTCCTAATTCAGGCTGATAAATCAAAGAGAAAAAAAATTCAGATTCTGAGTTACATGTTTTGTTTTGGAAGGTGTTTTTTTTTCTTTTCTGAAGTAGCTAGTGGGGAAAAGTTCAAAGCCTCTGAGAGTAATTTGTACTGAATTTTAATTTGAGTGGTGGGTTAGCTCCTCTTTGCTCTTCTGAAAGTCTTTCCACAAATCTCAAGCAAATTTAGGTACCACAGAGTCAGTGAATTGAATAAAATCCTCTTCCTCAGTCTTCTACTTCCCTTTCTTCTTCCACTCTCTTCTATTTAAGTCTCTCTGAAAATTTGAAAAAAACTTGCCTGTAATTCCATTCCTTATACTCTGTTTTTGCAATTAGATGTGCAGTCTGTGTTACCAGTATCATGGGAAGACAACTGGGCTGTCTGCCTCCTTCCTGGTTGTTTCTGAATTTCTTCAGCCTGCAAGGAAAACATTATGGGACTTTTTTCAGAACAGTAAGAAACTAAATATTTATCTTCCCTCTTATAATTTATGCAGCATGGGATTAATATAGAAAGTACCAAGACTGAAAGGTCAAGTGAGCTTCCAAACAGTGTTTTACAGTGATATATCATTGCACTTTTACCATGGGCTGCTTTCTGGAAAATTAAGTGGCAATGATGCACCTAAAGAAATAATCTTAACTGTGCTATGGCCCGATTTTCTGTTGTCTATTTATAAGTTTAATTTACATTTCCTGTAGGGTCATTATCTCTGCTGGAAATTTTATATCTGTGTTAGTACCAAAAGAATCTACATTTGTGGGTTACCCTCTAATTGTTTGCAGGCACCTGCTGATGTTTTAATTATTGAATGGATTGACTATGGCATGAAAATAGTGTAGGTGTGGGATTTTCTGGTGTCAGCACAGCCCACATCCTTACTACCTGTCTGGAGCAGACCAGGGAGTAAAATATCTTCTTGAGAGTACCTGGGTTTCATCTCAGCATGGTGGTCATCTAGTAGTAAAAACACATTGTCCTTTCTCATGAACAAACTGCCAACGTCACAGCTCTCACATTTATGCCCTTCCCAGTCCCTGGGATTTCAATGACACTGGAACCATTCCCTTTCATCTTTGCACTGCCATTATTGTAGGGACTACAGGTGAGGCCAGTGGAAGCGAGCAGGCATGCTGTACACCAAAAAAAAAAAAAAAAAAAAAAAAAAGCATGTATCTTTGGTAACTGCAGCTTTCATTAGATTTAAGTTGGTTGAATCAGATAATGCAACTCCTCACTATGTCCTTTATACATCTGCTCGGTAGAGCTAGTCATTTAACTGTGCCCTTCTGAAGCTGGAAAAGACCTGTACATAAGATTGCATCGTGTGTCAGAACAGCACATCAGTTTCTACTCAGAAGATGTTTTAAGTGCTTTGCTGAAGTTGAATGACCCAGGCTACTAGTGGATATGGTGGGTTCTCCATCTCTTGAAGTCTTCAGATCGGGAGTGGATGCCTTTCTGAAAGGTATCGTTAAGCTGGACATGATTTATTAGGCTCGCTACGTGGGAAATGGGTGAAATACTAAGACTGGAATTATAGAGCAGCTTAGCATAAGAGACCTGATGACCCTTTCTGGCTTTAAAAATCTAAGAGCTTAGCCCAAGATCCAAGAAGTGAATACAGCTTTTTTATAGGCATGATATAAACAAGTTTATGTGGATGTGCGCGTGAACCAGGACTCGCTGAGGTTTTGCCAGGTCAGATTTGTAGCACTTTAGAGCAAAAGTTCAGTTCTTTATGAGTACTAATAACTTAAAAAAAAAAAAATCATAGGTAAGAGCTAAATAAAGCAATGACATTGTTTTCTCTTAAATGTCACCTCCTTTGGAAGAAAAAGAGGAGTGGAAAATGATAGGTGTCTGGCCAAAAAAAGGGAGGGGACAAGGAGCAGGAGAAATACCAGCCGTCAAAATCTTCTGGTTTGAAAGACTTCCTGCACACAGGGAACAGAGGCCCCAGGAGGCCAGGGGGGCTGTGGCCAGCTGGGAAATGCCCAGCTCCCTGTATAGAAACCCTCACAAACAAACAGCTCCAGCCTAGCACAAAAGTCAAAAGAAAAGCGAAGCGGTGAGCAGGGGGCCGGGAAGGGGTGATGCTCCCGACCGCTCTGTGGCCTGTCCTGCCTGACGGATTGAACGAGTCCAGCAGTCACATCAAAAACACCCTCAGCCATTAGATGAATGAGCTGTTTGTTTTTCTTCCCGATGGCTTGATAAGAGGCCACAGGATGTGTTCAATTTATTATTTTTTTCTCTCTCTTTTTTTTTTTTTTTTTTTCTTTATATAATGAAACAATAGGTTAAGAGAGAAAAGCCCCAGCCCAGTCCCAATAGGTCTCTCCGTCCCCCATGCTGCTTCATTTCCTGCCTTTTTGAAGCAGACATCCCCCTTTTGTTTTCCTCCAGCCCGGCCAGCGCGTGTCGGTACGGCGGGCACCCCACAAAACACACT
>NW_010130852.1:43619-58255 GCF_000699245.1 Pterocles gutturalis | reverse complement strand
CTGGGGCGTGCGGGCGTACGGCGAGAGAGCTTTCCTGTTGGCCCAAGCCATGGTTCTCCCCCCGCCATCGATGCTGGAAATTCGTGGCACGCCGGCTCCCACACGCACGCCGGGGGAAGTGCTGGGAGCTGGAGATAAGCAATCCTGCTGCGCCGGCTGCTACCCGGCTCTGCAGCCACGGTGAAAGTGGGAAATGAAGCTGGGAGGACTCCTTCTGCTCTCCCAGGACCTCTCTTACCTGGAAGGGGACACTCTCCCTGGTTTACGGGAAGGACAGAGACCAGGTAACTCGCTGGATTGGAACAAGTGAATGTGCCAGGAATGACCAACCTCTGGGGAGAGGCATGGAGGAAGGATGCTCAAGGCTGGGCTCAGGTAGTGAAATTTTCACAGCCTTTCCCAGTCTGTCAGCCCATCCTAAAACTGAGGTCCAAATAGGTTGTTCCAGACATATATGAAATCCATGTGTTTCTGGGGGTTTGGTCCCTGCCTCTGGCCGGGCAACAGTATGACACCAGGCTTCCTCCGAGGAAATATATCCCTAATTACAATAAACAGGTTTGAAATTTAAAAAGCAACCACTGAATTCTTTAAAAGTCCATACACACCCTGTCTGTGCCCAAGAGGAGTTGAGAAGCAATGGGAAAAACAAGTTTTCCCTTCTGGCTGGAGCTGCCCAGAAAGAAGGATGATGGCATGCACAGGTTTCAGCACTGGATCCCGCGAGGATGGATGGGGAGACAGCATCTTCAGGGATGAGCTGCTCCTGCCAGCACCTTCCCGAGTAACCGCGGTTGTTTGCAGCCATGTTGCAACTCTGTGGTTTGCAGGAGAAGACTGTGATTTGTACATCTGTTCCACACCAGCCCAACTTCTGATTCTGGCCTGAAAAAAAACAAAAAATTCTGTGAACTTTTAAACTGTTCATTAAGGTTCTCAGTTTTCAACCTCCCATTTGATGACCTCTCTTAATAATTCCCTTCATACAGGTGACCTTTTCTTTTGTGCAGAGGCTACAGTGCTCATCCGCGAGGCAACGCAGGAGTTAAAAATATATTAATACAGGCAAATTTGAACACTAAAATAAAATTGTCTTCCTGAGGTCATTGTCTCTGTAGACCAAAGTGAGGGAGGAAGTGCAGGAATGTGATGCTGATTAAGATACCACATGCTGGGCAGGTATCAGTTTAAACACTTTAGACTGTTACCTGCTCAGCAGGGGAGACCTGAATCCACATTTGATGATTAGGCCATATTTATGTCTCAGCTCAGCAGGTCTTTATACATCGGTCTGATGAGCAGAGTGGATAAAACTCATACTGGTGTCTCCATATTAATCAGGGGGGTGAAAAAAGGTTTCACAGGTATGTCAGATTTCTAAATACATGGGTGTCCAGGGCCCATTTACCCCAGGTTGTATTATGGGTAAATGGCAATCCACCCACTCTGCCCCTTTTCACATTTTGGATGAATCACGCAGCAAGCTGAGTCACATCAAATTAATACGAGTTTGGTGGCACAGGTAACAAAACTGATAATGTGCTGCCTGAAGAAGGGACTTTCTAGTACATGGGAAACTGTGCATATATATATACATACACAAATGTATGCACATATATCTATAAACTTTAAATACACACATATATAAACCTATGTGTATATGTTTTGCAACTTTACACAAAAAGCTGTAGCTATGTCATACAGTATTTGAAGGTCTCAAATTCTGATTAGCATTCTTGATGGGTTCTTTCAGCATGGTTTACTCAGGAAACAAGGCTTATGCAATCACAGTCTGTGTATGTGTGTACGCGTCTGTCACCATTAAACATCAGATAATTTACACAGGAGAGAGGCATTATGAATGTCCCCAGACCAGGAAAAGCTTCCTGGAGAAATAGCTTTTGTCAGTATTGTCAACTTAAAAAAAAAAACAAACCACAAAACAGAAAGAACCCAACTACAAGACATATATCCATTAAAAATCTTCATTAGGTTTTGTTAAATCCTGTACTCGTTGAACTGCTTGCTCAATATCTAAAGAATTATTATGGATAAGAAGTCATAAAGGACGTCACCAAAGAGTCAAAATGCTACTCCTATTTCATATTAATCTGCTAAATTTTTCACTGCAAGATATATACATTTTTAAGAGTTTTATTTTTCAGTTTACAAAATACTCCTCTTGGCTATACACAAGCAGGTTCGCAGCTCTGGGAAGAGCCCAGCTTTCAGGGTGTTGTACTCCCACATGACCAAAACCATCTCACATGACACAAGGACTACTATTACAATTGGGAGTTAAAGGTCACTTCCAAATGTTCATGAGATTTTAGCCTGCATGGTCTGCAAAACAGAATTCCAGAACAAGGTCTGATTAGCACAACTTCTGGTGATGGTCCTGGGTGTTCCTTCAGCTTCAGACCATAACGATTACACCCCAAAAGATCCAATTATGCACGTAGGATTTAATATAGAATTGAATGTAGAATAGTAGCTTTATTATTTTTTTTTGGGGGGGGGGGATATGGATTTTTTTTTAGCATATACATACAGCCT
This sequence comes from Pterocles gutturalis, assembly GCF_000699245.1. Lineage (NCBI taxonomy): Eukaryota > Metazoa > Chordata > Aves > Pterocliformes > Pteroclidae > Pterocles > Pterocles gutturalis. The sequence goes on along the minus strand of NW_010130852.1, from coordinate 55,699 downwards.
TTGCACTGAGGTTGAAGAACAAGGAGTTGGGCTGAAATGTTGCTTACACAAAAAAATACAGCTCAGACAGCCATGATTCCACCTGGAGAAGTCCTGGATCCTGCCAAAATCCATTTCTGACTTGGAAAGCTACTCTAGTGCCCAGTTAAGCATTTGTACCCAGGTACAGATATTCCACTGTCTCATCTCATTGTTACAGTTGGAGGACAGACAATTTACTGGAGTTCTTTTTGGGGCAAATAATCCAGCGATATGGAGAAGGCAGCAAAGAGAAAGGGAATTATGGTTTGAATTGCTGGTATTTCTAAAGGAAAAACACCAGTTGCCATGACAATAAAAATGTGAAATATTCAAAGAGGTCAAAATTAAAATACATGATTTACTCTTCTCAAAAAAAAGTGCTACACACACACAAACCCCTCACAGATTTTAGGTTCTGAGACTGAGGGGTTTTTTTTTTGGTTTTTTTTTTTTTTTTAATAGGTTCAGGACCATCTCTTTGAGTACCCATCACCATTCATACAACCTTCAAACAGACCTCTGCTGTGGAGCCCATTTCTGAAATAGTCTTTGTGCTTTCTGGTCGTTCCTAGAAAATTTAAAAAGGCGTTAAACACCTCTAGCCCATCTTTATGTCTGTGACTAAATGGGAGTGAACAGGCCTGGAGAGATGGAGAATCCCCAGCTGGGAAAATATGAGAGCACTTGCTTCTGTAATATGGATATGTTGGCAAACAGAGATGCTTTGGAAGGACAGACGCACAATCAGTGCTTTGTGTTTCTTTCTTTTCCAGTTCTCTGGAGAGGAAGGGCTGCTTTGTTTTTTATTTTTGTTTTGGTTTTAGGCTCCCTATGGCATATTTCCAGTTGCAATATAGCCACCTTGGCATCTCCTTTTTCTTTCTTTTAATGCTGTTGTAAGGAAGACTAGCCTTTACAGAAGCTTATTTCCATATCTACATAAACAAACTGTCCAGAAGTTCCATCCACAAAATTTCAAATTTGCCAAAAAAATCCAATAGTCTCTTGAACCCTCACAGTATAAAACCAGATTTTTTTCCCTCTTTTGGTAGCCTACCAAAATAAGAGAAGAGGATTGCAAAATTAAAAAAAAAATATCACCAGAAACTCCTCCTACCAGGCTGGGATTAATCTCTGTTTACCTCGAGGGCTGCAGACTGGCAGGAGAACCTGCCATCTGACCATGGTACACGCCAAGTCTCACAGAATTCTTCTTGCAACCGAGTCCTTGTGCTGTAATTTACTTTCCATGGAACAGGGATGCATCCAGAAGGATCAGTGAGGTGTAAACCTCAAAGCATACAATATCTCTTTTGTTCTGAACTAATTATGTTGTTACTCATGTCTGTGCTTGGTTGGAGATGTCCAAGGAAGGGCAGCCAAGAAGTCTCTATCATTTTCATCCTTGGTCACTGTTCAAGCCATAGGCAATGTTGGTGTTTTTGACCTCAGGGCCATCTAGAACAGGGAACTTCAGGAATTCACAAAAACAATAAACAGTAAAGCAGTATGTGCGGGGAAAAGGGAAGAGAAGGGTCAGCAGAGGGACTTTGCAGCTTTTCTAACATCTGGGTCTTGCTCAGCGTGGTGTGGGTGGAGAGGGGAAGGGGGCAACATTTTCTCAGAAGCTCTCGATTTACTGAAATAGGTTGAAGAGGTTGAGCCACTTAAAATCAAGTTAGCTTTAGTAACTGTTTATTTACTGTGCTTGGTCAGGAAAAGTTGACAGTGGACACCCTTTACCCACAACATATTATGAAGAGGACAGATTCTGCTCTCTGGGGTGCTGCTGTGAATCCTGAGTGCTTTAATTGTGCTGGATCCCCTTCATTCACATCTTTAGGAAATAGTGCATGTATCTTATTCACTCACACAGGCAAAAAACAGTTGAATTAATAAGTAATGACTTTGGGTTTTCAGCTTTTTTTTTTTTTTTTTTTTTTTTGTCATATAGAAGGCTGGTTCGTCCCCATTGATCCTGCTCAGCATACAAACATACCTAAAATGTCCTGAGAGAATCAGCATTCTGATGGAGAAGGGCTGATCTATGACTTTACTGGGCTAAGGAGCAAGCCATAAAAGAAGACATTTTATCAAGGAAGTAGCAATTTACCATTAGAAATCTTTGAACCATACATTTAAATTCTTGAATTTGGGGAAAAATATTATTTGCACAACAGACTCAGCTCTCCTTATCTCCGTAGCCTGAAGTATTCCTAGCGTTGCCAGCTGTACAGTGCATATCTCATTGCAGTACGCGGTGCTCTGAAGTGTGCCAAGTAATAAGCTATAAAGAGAGAAGCAGGACTCAAGCAACACAAGGATGCAAAGCAATATTTTCCCTTGACACCCAAGGTCATGGCATAAAGAAACGTGGAACAAGGGAGTGTCAATTTTCATTGAAGATGCAGGGCACAGCGCTGCTGTACCAAGCTAACAGAAATAAATTAACATGATGGTAAACTTAGAGGCTCCTCTTCAAATGTGTTTGTAAGTGTGTGAGTGTGCACGTGGGGGGATGATGCGACATTGCTCTGTGTATTTTCATGGCTAACAGACACAGGCATCACTGACTTAAAAAGAAACACTTTTTAAAGATATTCTACTGTGTATATACTATAAATACTGACACACAGTTTTGCAGGGAGCTCTGGGTTAAAGAGCTGAGAGGAATAAGCATAGTTTGCTGCCCAGTGAATTACTCATCAATACAGTTTTAAATCATCACCCATTCCTAACCAAAACATACACCCAAGATGACTTTACAGGATCAATTACTTACGTTTGTGCCTCTGTAAAACTGGAATAACTACTGCTGCATTCTTCCATTCTCTTGCCTCCACAGTGAGAACTATATACACATAGGAAAACAAAAGAAATCTTGTTTTGCTTTTGTAGTGGTATTATACAGTGTAAATGAGGAGTAAATGCAGAGGAAGATTTGGATTTCCGATTGCTCTGTTCCCAATTTGGAATCCTATGAAGCTGATGGAAAATTCTCCATTGACTTAGGGTTTGTATCAGTTCCTTGAACCTTATCAAGCCAGCAAGAAGGATTCGTAGCATTCACCATATGGCTCCAACTTACTTTAATTCTTTACCTAGCATTTGTTAAATGCAGACTGTAAGGGAGCATTCCTTTATAGTTAGGAAAGCACACGGTGCTTAATTTTAATGGAAAACTCTTTTTTAAACACAGAAGGATCCTGCTGTGTTTGACAAATATGTTCCAGAAAGAAGCTCAATCTAGATGTTATGTGTAACTTTATCTTATTCCCTTTTGAGAACTACTGTTCTTGCAAAGTGATCTCTCAACTGCCCAAAGTCATTACACTTTTTCCCTTTCACATTGTACCTCTGTAAATGTCAGGCATAACTACATTTTTATTTGCAGAGATACCACTGCTATGAATGAGTAAAAATTTCCTGCTCCCCCGCCTCCTTCTCTTTACCCTGTGCGCTTTCTGCTAATATGATTTGTTGAACAAATTGTTCCATTAATCTGGGGCTGTTTGACAGAGTGAGAAAATAAGTGCCAAAGTGAGAAGATTCACAAGAATCGGAAATCTCAGTCCCTCTTTCTCAAGGTAAATAGTTATTATATCAGGGTGTCAGACTGGTGAAATGGATGTACTTTCATTCTCAGTTTGTAAATGTCACTTTTCCTCAGCCCATCAGGGTGACAAATGAGGTGTGGGTTACAGTAAGAGTTCATTCCTTGACAAAGTTCTTGCTGGCTTATTTCAACAGGAAAGTAACCTCCCCTTTCTACCCCCTACCCAAAAGCAGGGGGAGGGGGACATATCTTCAGTTGGGAAAGAAGCAAGAAACAAGACAACCTGGGCTTGAATAAGGTCCAAATTGTTTCAATTTGCTGCTAAAACCTTATAGAGGTTTCTTCAAAAAACAAGTCATGATACATTTTGTTTACCTTTCTCCTCTTTTCTTGCTTGTTGTTTTTTTTTTTTAGCTAAGACCCATATGACAGACTTTTGCTGGTGCTTATGTCAATATTTATTGAACAAATGGTCAAGAGAGGCCACCTTTTAAGCCCTGCGCTATCTGGTTGTTAATTACCGCACTGCAATGTGTTAATGAAGAAGAACACCCTTTCCTTTTGACAGGTAATTGATAAGAGATCAGGAGGCCCAGAGCCTGACAAGGAACATGAAATGGCTTCTTTGATTGCCCTGTGGATCACTGCTTTTGAGCAGTTGTAGGATGAGCAAGGAGCCCACATGGCTCATGGGGAAACAGAGTCCCAGGGTGAAGACCGTGGTAAGGGAAGAGCAAAGGATGATCTGAGCAATTTGAGCACAGGGCTGCCTTTGATTTCTGAGTTTGTGATAACCCTACTGTCTCTCAGGAAAATGGATTTTGCAGTAGCTCATGAAATGGCTTCACCAAGGCTGAACCATCATCTTCAGGACGTAGACTTGTGCTTTGTTTTGTTAATGATCTAGTAACTGGGAAAGAAAGCTTCTCCTGCCTGAATTTGCCATAGTACTAATTCAGAAAGATATTTGTCTAATGGATTTAACCCTTTTCTTTCAGCTTGCAACAGCTCTTAGCATTTGGAACTATCCAATAATTCAATTCAGATTCTCATCTTCAGAATGGTTTATGACTAGACTACATTTGGTGATCATAAACTGTTATGAATAAACCAGATGTGTTTCTGCTAGAAATTATGGAGAAAAAGCAAGAAGAAAGAAACTGTGGAAGGATTTTTTTTTCTTACTTTCAGAATTAAACAGATTTTTTTTACAAAAACTGGGAATACAAGCAAACTCTTAGAATAAAATTGAATTCAGAAGCCAAACACCCAAAATTAATAGCTCTGTACAAGCTTTCTAAGCTTTCTAGGTCTGGAGGGATCTGAATAATGAATGAGTGTTTTCAGACCTTGCTGTGTCCTTGGTGGGAAATGGCTGGGACTGGATCTCGCAAACAATCAGATTACAAGTCCTGAAAATTCAGCATTTGCAGATCCTCAAGCAGACCCTAGGAGCTATCAAGCAAACTGAATGGAAAAAAAAAAAAAATGAACATTTCGCAGAGCCCACCTGTGTTTTCTTAGAAGCTCATCAAATGCAATATGTTTCCACATAACATTTTGGTTTTGGTGAATCAGCATTTTCTGATGAAAAGACGTTTCATTGCAACATGTCTGCCCCATTGGTATGTATTCTGGCACATGTCATAAGAAATGAAAAGGACTGAGGCTGAATGGGAACAGAGACCTCCAGGTCTGGATCTACTGCTTGAACTGAATGGCTCTTAAATGAATGGCTATCATAGACTCCTGGGTGTGTTCGAACCCTCAGAGGGAGATATTAATTAAATGGATGTTACCTGTTTCTTTTCCTGACTGATAAAGTGTCAGGCTTTGAATTAGCTTGACAATGACAATGCTTATGATTCAGAAATAGAAATTTGCCTTTCATTATTAAGAAAAGCACTGTTCTCCAACACTCACTTAAAAGTAGCTATTTCTACAAACATGTCTACCATTAAATTCCCGTGCTAGAATATTTGTGAGAAATTAACATTAAAAAGGAGACTACACATAATCAAAGCAAATCTATCTAATTTTCTCTCTGTGTGTGCATTTCCAATGTATCTATCTCTGCGGAATCCAGGCAGCAGATAATACTGAATTTTGTATGACATCATACCCATTTCAGACAGATCACAATCTCATAAGCATATGATTGAGCTTTACCTAACAGATCAGAGACTAAAAGGCTTTACTGAAAAATAAATTTCAAAAAGTAATAGTACAGCAAACAGGAAAAACAAATCACTTCTTACTGCATCTTTTTTTTTTTTTTTTTAATGTTCTCCTCATTTTCTCATCAAGCTTGTTCCTGCACGTAAATTGTTCTTTGAAGACCTATTTTCTACAGTACTGGCTAAAATAAGCAGAACAGTTACAGTCAACAATATTCTGCCCACTTTGCCAGAGCCTTCATAATTTATGTCTAACCTGGATAGGAAAAGCCCTTATAAATTTCAACAAATGTCTCATTAATTAACACCCCATCTCCCTGAGCCACAGAGCAGCTGGTGAAAAAAATTGTGTAGGTTGATTCTGTAGATATAAACTAGGTCAACAAGAGGGATCCATACTCACTATTGCAGGCTGATATTTCTCTGGAGGGTATTAACAGTTTCTGGGGTCTTTCAGCTTAGACGCAAAACTATTCAAAGTCGACAGTGTAAAGCTGTTCAGCCTATGTACTTAAATGTAAAAAAAAAAAAAACCAAACCAAAAACCGCAACACATTACAAAGTTTCTGTGCAACTCAATGCAATGGGTCAAATCCCAAAATCCTTATTTTGGCCTCTATCCAAGAGAATCAGAGACCTTCTATTGATTTAAATGAACTTCGTATTGTGACCTTTTTCTGGTTAGCTCTTGATCATGCTAACTCCTTGCTTTACTGGTTACACTGGATATTCATGGAGAGTCTGGAGTCCTTAGTCAGGCAAACTGTTTCTTCTTGCCTGAATGATAAATTATCTACAAAGCATTAATCTCTGCTCATTTCTAAATACTCCTTAACCTATTCAACATGCTAATTTTAGGGTAATGTTTTTCTATAACTGTGCATAGCACTAATAAAATTAAATTAAAAATATAAGGCGGGACTGTGAGGAATTAATATCACAGGTCTATCTAATGCAAGGACTGAATACAAGGTAGAAAAAGAAGTGGGAGAAAATGCCTGGGAAACATTTCTCTACCTATAGATGTCTTGCATATGAAAAACCTTGTCTGAAGTCATCTGAGGAGGAAAGCAGGCAATTTTCATCTGTTCTTGGAGTTTTAGTATATCCTATATCATGATCAGATATAGGGAAAGGAGAGGAGAATGCCTAACAGTGGCTAGCAAAGAAAGATTAGCCATACAATACTTAAGCAGGATCTGATAGCAGGAGGAGGGAGTCAGTGAGCAGGCAGAGCAGAGGAAGACTTTTCCATGCTGGCAAATCCATTTCAAAAAGGTGCAGAATTAGGAGTGCCAGACCAAAATAAATGAGAGCATGAGGGTGAGCATTTAACAGAAAAGAGGGAGAGCAAGTAGGGGATACACTAGGATGTGAAAACAAAAAAGCAATCAGGAGCAAAGTCATAAAGATCCTCGGAGGAGATAATCCTAAGTCTAGTGAAGTCAATGGGAGTTTTGCCATTGACTTCAACAGGGTCAGGATTTCACCCAGGGAGTGTTAATGTGATGTGGAAAGAGATAGGGAGACAGCGGAGATACTCAGAGAGAGAGCAACATGGTCATAGCATATAACATTAGCATATTAATGGCTGTTGCTGTTTTATTTTACAGCTCTGTATGAAGCACAGAGACAATAGGAACTTCAAGAATACTAATATGTCCCTCATTACTAACTAATGCAATGGCAAGTATCCTCAAAACAGAATCCCTATTTTCCCCTGCAAAATCTCACGAGGGAGGTTGAGCCAGACTAAATTTGGTATTAAAAAAAAATCAGAACAAATATCATCATATCCAGTAAGCCTAATGTATTGATTGAATCCAAGCTGACCACAAAATTTAATTGCAGGTCCATAATTATTTGAGGTTAGGAAAAGTTACATTATAGTTTCTGAGTTAAGCTGAATAGATCAGGACTTTTTTATGGTGAAAAAGAACAACCTAGGAAGGGAAGGAGGAGGTCAGATGTAGGTTTTTAACATTCCAGTTGGCCTGGAAATGGCAAAGAGATAATGAGTGTTCGCTGTCTCTAGTAATCCAAGATGTAAGAGTCATCAAATGAAACTAGCAAGGGGTGTATTCAAAATTAACAAGACCTCTCTTTGCAGCACAAAGGCAACTTGTAAAATTCCTTGCAACAAGATTTAGGGGTGGTTGCATAGCTTCAAAAGCAATCTGTGGAGAAATTAATGGAAGAAAAACACACTGGGAGCTATTCAGTACATAGAGATCTCTTGTTCAGGGAGTTTCTGAGCCACAGGTCACTGAAAAAGAGCAGAGTATTTTAGAAAAATATCCTTGTATTGTTCTGGAGATATCTGCTCTTAGCCAAATCCAGAGAGCATACTGGGTTGTATGGCCCTTAGGTCCAACATGGTGCAGCAGTTCTTTATTCTAAGGCAATAGAGGTTAATTTATTTAAATAAAGCCTCCCTTTCTTTTTTCCATTTTTAACAAAATTTCTCCAGGGAAAATCCTGTAATATATTTATTTACTCCTTCAAGCTTTTATCGAATATTCTGGGGGTTCCAGGTGAGGGATAAAAGTGTCTGCAGGTAAAAGTTGTGTTTGTCAGAATAATTCCGCTGGGCAGCTCTTCAAGGTTTGGCTCTGCCACTGTTCACTAAAAGGAGATGAGTGTGCCAAGAAATTGACAGGTTTGTTGGCTGGGTTTTTGCCTTCTACTGGAAATTCACTTAGGAGCTAATCCAAAGCCAACTAAGTCAATGAAAAACTCCCATTAAGTTTAATGGCTTTGGGATCAGGCCCTTAAATCATATGTAGGCAGCTAAATCTGCCAGTCCTTTAAAGATGCATAAATTTACCTGCTATTCCCCAAAGCACAACTGCATCCGTCCAACACCTGTCTGACAGAACTATTGAATATAATAAGAAAACCTTCCAGAATCACAAGTGCGCTGCGAACACCAGACTGCCACCAATCTCTTCCCATGCTGAGATAGTTAGTACCTGGGACTACTAAAAAACCGTAATCAGGGACGGTGCTGAGATATGAAATACAAATATTCCATCTGTCTAAACCCAGCCGCTCGCAAAACATTAGCCAACTGCTAAGTTGCTGCTTTGCTGCAAACTGAGTCATCCTCATCACACATTCCGCTGGGTTTTTAATGATTGACAGGAACAAAAAAGCTAAGAGAAGGAGCTATTTCTTTACATTTAGCTGGTTTGTCAGGGCATTTGAAAACTTCTGGATTAAGGTGAAAATGCTTAAGGATTAAGCGGGGAGTGAAGGGAAAGGGAATGAAAATATTTTAGCTCTGTGAATTTAGAAGTCAAGCAGACATGCTCAGGAGAGCCAGCAAAACCTTTACCAATATGCTTTATCTAATCAACAATATCATTTAGAGTTTTCCACTTTATGGAGGGAAAAAAAGTAATGTCTGAAGGTTTCTCTCTCCAGTGCTGTATCTCATCAGGGCCTTAATATACTCAGCATGTGTTTTGCAAAAATCAGGGTCATTCCTTGCACTCAGGAAAGAGATATTAAAAGATATTCATCTTTACAAAGAGTGTCCTGAAATGATGGAAATAAATATAAGCCTCAAGAACTTTTGGGAGAGTTACCAGGGGCTTGATCGCACCAGAGAGTTGTGAATCACAACAAGATATGTCTAGGAATGTATTATTCAAAAGGAAGCACCGACATTATAGTAGTCACATTTAAAAGACTGTTGTGAATTGTTGCAATGTTGTTAATTACATGTATAACAAGTAAAAAGGAGGTGGTTCTCTCTACTCCAAATTTCTCTGCACTGTGGTAGGCAAAAGGTGAACTGAGGGGGTCAGGAAATAATGATTTAATTCCTTGACCTTTTGCAGGTGTCCTGTAATGTTTTGAGTACTTGGTGTTCTAATATTTTTGTGCAGAAAAAAAAAAAAAAAAAAGATTATAGGAAAAATGTAGGAAGTTCTTCAAATACTTGGAGTTTAAAGACCCCATGGAGGAAAAAGGCAAGTAGGAAGAACAGGAAGATTTCATATTATCACTTGTAGGAAGTTCTTTCTTTTACAGAGACCCCTAGAGCTGAACAAACAGAAATAGTGAGTCATTAATTCTCAGCTCAGTTGTTTTCTTTGATGGTTGCTATTCAGAGTAAGTAGTTTATGCCCATTCTGGGACTGGAAACATGTTTATATACACAGTAGCATCGTCACTGTAACTGAATTATTTATATTTTTAAAAAACTTACACATTTTGTAGCATAGTATACAGGCACTGCTGTATTTGCTTGCATAAAGGGCCACACCAACTTTCTTCTTTAAATTGATTCCCTAGTAGTCTATAGATCTCTTAAACCTTCGAAGAAAAAGCCAGTGCTGCAGACCACAGACTTTGCAGTAAAAAAAAATATTGAGAAAGGCATAGATACATTTAATGAAATTAAAGCACATAGAAATAACCCAATGTTTAGGGGAAAAAAAAATGTAGATAACCAAAGATAATTACCAGATATAAAAAAAAAAAATATGTATTTTCAGTTTTATCGGGAGAGGTTGACTCATGTAACACACCAAAAGTAGAAGCTGTGGTTCAGGCATCTATCCCACACAGCTCTGATCGTTTCTGAACTTTCTTCTTGGGGCAATACCTGAAAATGACTGGGCAGCTCAGAGTTTGGGTGGTGTGGCTGCTGACACTTTACCGCAGTGTGGTCACCTAGATTTTAAAGATCTGCCCTGATGTCCTCTTAGTGCTCCTCACAGCCTTGTGTGGCCTAAGTCCCAGCTGATTTAAAGGTCTGACTCTGAACTCATCTGCTCTCATGGCAGTGGAGGAGTGCAATAGCATTATACAATTTACTATGATCGAGGAGTACGGCATTAAGGGAGATGAAACCTATCCTGAGGATGTCTGAGTGATGGTACCTTCACTCTGAACAGACCCAGCAAGACTAGGTGTCCTGGTTCCCCTCTGACCAACACATGCTTGTGTGCACACAATTGGAATGGGTGTCCTCCCTCTGAGCACCAATTCAGGGTTTGTTTTTTTTTTTTTTTTTTCAGAAAAGAGGCTCAAGCAATTAGGTTAGGTCTTCTACATGGAAAAAAAAAAAAAAAAAAAAACCACACACACACACACAAAAAAACCAAAAAACTAAAAAAACCCCAACCAAACAAAAAAACCACACCATGCAACAACCTGATGCTATACAAGTAGATGAGCTTGTTGGATTTGATTTGCTGAATAAATGTACCCTTGCCAGGCACCCCAGACACATGGCTAAAACAAGAAAAAAAAGACAAAACTTGGGGCTTGAAACATCACATAAACCCGATTTACTAATCAGCAAATCTGGACCCTTCCCAGCCCTGTAAAATACATGTAAGATAATATAATTAAATCCCACTTAAAAATAGGTTGGTTTTGTTAAGCATGGCATGATTTTTACTGAGACTCCTACTCAGCCTGCATTCTGGCCCTTACTAAACATGTAAGTACACACAATATCACTTGCTGATGTAACCACCTGGCTGCATCCCTCTGCTAGGTTCTTAGTCATTTCCACTTATTAGTAAAAAGGTTTTTTCTTTTTTTTTTTTTTAAATCTGTACATTGCGCATGCTCTTAATTTTATATTGAAAAATTGCAAGCATAATTAGGCATAACAGCAGCGAAACATTCACATTTGAAAATGTCCTGCCCAAAGTCACACAATTCAGTGGCACATTTGGTACCAAGGTTTCCTAATACAAGATAGTCCATTCTCCGATAGTTTTGAATCTCTTCTGTTAAATGCCCTGTTTCGGTTCGAAACTGCACAGTAGGAAATTAAAACATGTTGATAGATTGGAAAGTTATTAAGCTTCCTCGCAGTGTTAAACAAGAATTTACAAGAATTCGCTCTCCAGATTTATCAGGGATATATTTACAGTACTTGAGTAAGTGTGAATATTACTCACTGGAGCTATTTAGTCACATACTGTATCTCTCTGAAGGGAGACCATATTGCATTAAATGTCTCCACCATGTTCTGTAATTTGAAAGATAAATCCTTGAGTGCTGATTAGTCATATATTGATACAGAACATCTATTATTTTGGGTCTATAAGAAGATTTTCATCTCTGTAATATTAATTTCTTGGCTATCATCACGGTTTTTCTTAGCAACCATCTCACATTATCATAACTCAGGCCACTCGATATTGTTAAATTTCCTCATGTACGGTGCCAGAAATGACACTGCAGGTGGGGGAGGTAAATCTTACTTAAATTAAATTGTTTGGTGTGGGTTTAAAACAAGAACACACATTGCTAAGCTTCTGTGTGAAGCTTTTCCAGTGACACATTTTGTGGCATTA
>NW_010130852.1:0-43588 GCF_000699245.1 Pterocles gutturalis | reverse complement strand
CTCAGACTCACAGAGGCTCCTTTTCCACATATGAAAAAAAGTTTGTAATGTCACTTCCCAGTGACATGGTGAGGTGTTGTGTTTATTACCAAATTACTATGTAATCTATTAGTTAAGGTAGGGTCCAGTAGCTAAGATTAAAAAGAGTATTTATCATCTCTGCTCATACTGAATTCATGTATCTGACTCCCCTTGGGTACCTGAAAACTGGGTACACTGCCTTGGGTGTGTGTTCAGATAGGTCTGGTTATGAAACAGAGGCAGCAATGGTGACCAGAATGAAATCTCCATTTAACAAAAGAAAATGTAAAAGAATTTTGATCATTTTGTAGGTAGCAAGAAATATCAGCTCCATCTGATACATGAGCTTTACTCGATACTCAAAGCCAAAATAACATCCTATAGCTCAAAGTTGAAGGTAGGAGCAATTTTTAAGCATTGATTTTTGACTAACCATCAGTGTAGCAGTAGATTTTTCTGTCTTTAAATCACAGTTGGGAATGGTATTCTCAAAAGACTGTGGTTGAGTAAGAATCGAAGTTCCGTGGAAAGTTACTTTTCACAATGTAATATTGTTCCTATACATTAGAGAAATATCACTTCTCCTGTCTTCAGCCCACTTCTCAGGAGAGAAATTGTCATGTTTTCAGTTTTTCTCTTTTTTTTTTTTTCCTCTTTCCATTAAAAACCAACCAAACAAAACCCCCAGTAAAATAACTGTGCAGCAACAGTGAAAATCCATGCAGGGACCTTAATTTACTTCTCTCTTAAAGGTTGTGTAAGCATTTCAGGATAAGGAATTTTTGGGTTTTTTTTCCTACAAAACAGACACAGCAAAACCATTGAGTGCCAGATGCCCTGATACTGCCCTCCCAGCATCATTCAGCTGGGAGGGAGAGGGAGCCGGACTGAGGGATGACACAGTACCTCATTCCTCTCTCTTTTCATCCCTCCTCTCTCTGAGGTGGTAGCGATCACCGTAAAGCAGGCAGCTCGATGTCTTTTGTGATCAGCTGTGTTAGAGAAACTGCTCAAACACCAGCAATTAATTTCTCCTGTTGGGAGGAAAAAAAAAAAAAAAGGCATTCACAAGCACAGTGAAACAAACTGCAAGGCTCCCATTTTCTTCCATGAACTTTCTAGGGCAGAAATCAGATTTTAAGGGCACAAAGGATCATACTGTTTGACTTGCTGTATACTCCTGGAAGTGAGACCTGTCCTAGGCTGACCAGTTTGTGAATCAAGGCCACCGTGCTTTTCTTTAGCAGGTCCTGCAGAAAAAATGGCATTTCCTTTGGGCTGAATGCTCAGAATTGTTGCGGAAAGCAAAGGAGGGGAAAAAAAAAAAAAAGAAAAAGGAAAAGGAAAGAAAAAGGAAAGGAAAATGGAAAGGAGAAGGAAAGAGAAATAGAAAGGAAAGGAAACAGAAAGGGAAAAGGAAAGCAAAGGGAAACTGGAAATTGAAAGGAAACAGAAATGTAAAGAAAAGGTAAAAGATAAAAGTAAAAGGGAAATGGAAAGGGAAAAAGGAAAGGAAAAGGGAGGAACAGAAAGGGGAGGAAAGTGGAGGGAAGGGGAAAGGGAAAAGGAAGGGGTACTTCTACTGCATTAAATTCAGCTAGATATAAACCTGTCATAATATCACACAGTAATCTTAACCTTTCGTTCCACAGCTCCGCCAAACTCCTGCTCCGTTATAGTTCACAAAATGTTATCACAACCGAGTTGAGCTGGCTGCACACTCACGACCCTCCGAGCACTCAGACCAGTATGAGAGAAACCAGCTGTGCCAAATCCCGAACTGACACATTGCCATGAGGTTCATCTGGTTTAGATCAAAGGGCTATAGGGTGGCTCTCATTGGAAAGTGTTGGGAAGAGAAGACCTTAAATCTTTTGATTCCCACAGTCCCTGAACCTCCAGATAAATTAAAATATTTAATCAAAATCTAATGGCAGTGATCTTGTTTGCACAAATGCTTTATTATCCTGTGCATTTTAACCACAATCTGCCTGGTTCCTAATGTGACCTAAAGAACCAGTCGGCATTTATTACAAATGCAAGGCAGAAAGCTTCTGGCTCAGCAATTAATCACTGACATAGAGGAATTTCTTCTCTCCAGGTGGGGAACCCATCCAAAAACTAAGAAAAATAATCAGGCTAATTAATTCTTATCTGCAAAGAGCAATTAGATAAATGACCTAAAAACAGGCCTGTCACCCCTAGTGAGGTGCTCAGCTTCTAAATAGAATAATGTCTCTTTGCCAGGCCATCTCTGCAGTGAAATGGAGATCACTGAGAGGAAGGGGAAAAGACGGCATGTGGGGAGGGAATGGGCTGATAGGGGAGTAGGTTAATTAGAGCTGAGACCAGCCATTGATATAAAAAAAAAAAAAATTAAACCAAAGCTCTGCACTTGGGTAGATTCGATATGATCCCATCACCTTCACAGCTATGCCTTTGTGCACCCAGAGATACTAAAGAGGGGGAAGTCATGTCTCCAAGCTACTTTTGAAGAGGAGACCCACTCACCAGGCCTGTCCACCATGGCACTGTGTTTCACCCCCATGAGTGGCATCCCTGACACAGCACTCTATTAACTTTGAACCGTGCGGCTCCGGCATGGAACGGTGGTGCCAAAGTGAGATGCAGAGTATTGTGTTTCAATTAGTTTGCTCTGTCAGACTTCTTGAGTTTTAGTCAGGAAATGTGCAATGCAGGAAGCTTCACGAGTGAGCCAAATTAATCTGAACAGCACAAGTGGGAAGGCAACAAGAGCATATGCACATCAGACCTTTGGTCAACTGTGTATCACCAGCAAAAGTCCTGCTGTCCTTTCAGATGTCTCATAGCCAGTCAAAAGCCAGTGGGGGTGATCATAAGAGGAGAGAAAAGCCTTTTAGACAGTCTAATATTCAGAATAACATTGACTTTTCAACCCTTCCTGGTTATGTTTTCTTTTTAAGAGATGCTGAGCAAGAATGTGAAACATCCTTCTCTGCATATGAGAAGCCATCTTCCAAGGCAACGTCGTTCTGTTGTTAACACACATCTTCCTTATTCTGTGTGCACAAGGTATCACTTCCCTGATCCTGCTGTTCTGCCTACTTATATCATGATACCATGCCATTTCCGATGGTAGGAGACAAAGGAAGACATTGAAGTAATTGATTCAAGCTTATCTAAGTATTTACAGAAATAAGCCTGAATGACTAGGCATAAAATACTACAGCAGTCAGATTAAGACAATCCACTCCAGTTATAGTTAATCAGGGCTTTAGCCTCCAAGGAGCTGTTTTGAGACTAACAAAGTGGTTTCCAGCTCCCAGCCCACATGTCAATCATGTTCCTCCTGCCTTGGAGCCATTAGCACAACACCAAATACAAATGGAAATAACAAGTCTGCAGGTAGTTCGCAGATTTGATCTGTTTCTGTTTCCAAGATCCAAAGCCTTTCACAGTAAGAAAAAAAAAAAAAAATCACTATCCCAAAAGCTATGGGTGTCGGTGAGAGGCCTTTGTTTCTCTATGAAAATTTGTATGACCAAGGTTCCTATAATTTCTACAAAGCAGATGCTTGCTTAAACACTTTACTCAAAGCTGTCATGGCTTCTACATCTAAGCAGTTAACAAAAAATTATAAGGACTAATGGACTAGATCAAGATGCATGAAAACCCTGTATATATTCTTAAAAATGATGCTTCACTTATTAAAAAAAAAAAAAAAAAAAAAAAACTGTGAATTTTTGGAGAAAAAAAGAGATATATATTCCAGTTAAGTACTTTGCTGCTTGCATTGGCTGAAATGCGGCGGCACAACAAAAGCAACCATCTGTGTTTAAACACAAAGGAAGAGACAAGAAAGTCTGTGTCAGTTTAAATTTGTATTTCTCCTCAACGATGTTAATGTGAGATTTAAGGTAGACCAGAGCCTACAGGATGCCTAAGGATCCTTCTGTAAGATGGAGGCACGTGTTGAAGATGGACAGCTCAGACCCAGGTCTGAACCTCCGCAGGGCTGGAGATGCTCTGGGGAGAAGGCTTGTTGCAGAAGCACAGTTTATTGTTGAGCTTGTGTCTAATTTGTAAACCTTGCTGGAGTTCAGAGCATTCAGATGAGTAAGTTTCAGTTTGGACTTTTTGTTGCATGTATCAAAAGGGACAAGGCTCCGGGTACAGGCTGTTGAGGGTGGCTAATTGGAAGATTGCTCTGATTAATATCGTCTCTTCATTTTTTGCTACAATGCAGGAAAGTTCTCAAGAATTTTATGTTCAGAGAAGAATGCAATCCAGAGTGGGTACTTACTGTGAATGCTGGACTATAGAGATGCTGGGAGAATCTGAAAATAACATTGGAAAAACTGAAAAACAAATTGCGACTTTTGTAGGCAGGTTGGCGTTTCCAGATAGTGTTTTCTCAAGAAATACCAATGGCACATTCTTCAAAGTTGTCAATAGAAGGGTTCTGTTCTATGATTCTATGATTGAATGATGTGAATCAGCAACATAATATCAAAAAATGTTTCACTAATAACTTAATTAAATTTAATAAAGAAACAATTAAAGATAAAAGACACTCAAACGCAGTTTTTCTGCTGGTTTTTCCACCTAAGTTTTTCCCTTCTGTTTCCAAGCCTACTCTAACATTAGCAAGAAAAGCCAAACCAAGGCCCATTCCTATGTTATCTAAAGTACGTTGACTGCAAAACATTGGGAATATTCATGCCTAAAATAGAATTGGCCATTCAGAATTGAATCAAAAATCATGGGGGCAGCTGGTATGCAAGGGTTAGTCCCCAATCCTCTGCAAATATCTGCACAGGTTCAGTTTCCAAGACATGCATGCTGTACAGTGATTTGGAGTTATGAGAAATAACATTTTTTTTCCTTGAAACTAACTCACTTATGTTTAATTTATACAGAAGTAGGTGCAGCCTCCTTCAGCACCAGAGCGTTAGGGTGTTTTTAATGAATAACTTATAAGAAACAGTCACCTGCTAACAGGTCGGCCTCCCTTTTGTGTTTCATTCCAGTTTCATTAGTAAAGAAAAAAGGCCTTTGATTGGATTAGTGGAAATAAAACCACAGGAACTAAATTATAAAGTATCCAGTGGTTATTTCTAGTAGGTCCTACTTTTAATGGGGACCATGATTTTTATCATCTCAGGCTCAAAGCTTTGGTGTACAAGTATGACTGTCTTGGATTACAGCATGGAAAAGGTTTTGCTTTAGCAGAAATCACATCTCATCTTTCTCTTTTCAGTGATGCAGCTAAACAGCCTCTGGTTTTAAGGATATCACCCCTGCTGAGCTGCTGGGATTGCTCTCAACAGAAACTTCTGAGTAGACTTGCTTTGGTTGGTTGCTTTTTTCTCCCCTCCACCTTTCTCCTCCTCAGATCCCTTCACCACCACCTTCCAGCGAGGGGCTATTTTTATTTATGTATTTATTTCTTTTCATTGAAACTGCAATATCTGGTGGTGGCTATAGGCAGGATGCTGAGCCATATGCTTGGCCTAACTTATATAAACAGTGTGCTCGGTGACAGCCTTTTCTAGCCCATCTGCAGCTGCCAGGGAATCCATTATTTTTCTGGTCCTTGGGGAGAAAAAGTTCTTGAGCATCATTACTCCTAGGCAAATGTAACTGACTCCACCATGCACCCTAATTTGCTCGCCATAATTATAGGTCGCTTACCCCCCTTTGCTATTTATAAACCTTTTTTATTTATTTTTTGTACTTATCAATAATGAATGGAGGCTAGTGAATCATGGGGCTGTAATATTTGCATATGATGAAAATGCTAATAACAAGGTATCATAGGCAGCAGCACCCAGGTCTTATCAGCTGGTCAGATGCTCTATTAAGCAGCCAGTGAGGAGTTCAAGCAAATTGGTTATGGTAATGTCCTGTAGTACTCGGGGAAGACGAGGAGTTAGCAATTATTATTTTTTTTCTGCTGCTTCTTCTTCCTGCAAGCCGACAGGGCGAATTTATATTCCTCCTATTCTATGGGACCCCAGCTCAGAAGGGGGGCAAGGTGGAAATACAAGAGGCTACCAAGAGCTTTCTGAGATCGAATTGAATGGTGCAACTGAAAAACTGGTGGGAAGGCAAGGGGGTAAGCAAGGAATAAATAAATAAATATATAAATAAGCAAGCAAGCCCCAAAACAATGGGAACACAGCATTCTTCCCCATTCATTCAGCTGACAGTGCTTTTGCAACTTAAACCTGTTTTATTAATTATGTTTGACATTTCCTTAATTAGTTTCATTTACATCCCATCAGCCCCTACCAGACGATTGCCCCATACATCATGTCACCAGAGGACTGAGATGCCTACAGAATTACAAAAACACCCCCCTCCCAATCCTCACTAACTCATCACTGTATATTTCACAGATTTTGAGAATTAGTCTTTTCACCTCCTGGGTTTTTTTTTTTTTAAATATACAGATATTCCATCATCTTTTTTAAATGGTTATGACATTTTCAAAGGAACATTATGCTGGACTTAATTTCTATTTTGCTTCCATGCACACAGTTGGCTTTGTTTTACAGCTCCTAAGTATACTGACATTGACAAAATATGGACTTTACTGAAGGATTCCTTCCTATGGACCTCCACTGAGCCCTGCTAGCCTTCCCCAGTGCTTTCCCCAGATAGATCTGCGTACTCATGGTAGCTTTCTTCAAATTATAGGAAGGTTCCTGACGTCCCTACAGTCGCTATGCAGTTTTCCATATATTGATGAGTTTCCACAGAAGCCATTCAACAGACTTTTTTACAACTTTAGTAAGAATTTTAAAGGATTGTTTGGTTGTTTCATACCATTTCTCTGACTTACTGTCTTGCATGCCCTGCCTCTCCCTCCGTTCCTTCTGTGGATGTGTACGTGCTGTCATTTTGCAGGTTGAGTAGTCCGAGATAGGGCTCCCATTAAAGGCAGGTATTTAAAAAGTACACAATATTTTAGGTTTAACTCAATGCATTGTGCACTGCTGTAAAGAATAGTGAAAATGGGAGAGCCAAAACCTTGTGCCTTTCAGTGGGACTGCTCAGAGCTCTGCAGGCTAATGCAGTTCACAGTTTAGCATGAGGAGGACCGAGTGCTGTCAGTCGGGAAGCTGCATAGCCGAAATCACACAGTGCTCCATCACAAAATTGTGTCTCCTGTCAAAGCGGCCAGCCCTGCACAACCTGAGAAGCACCTGGCAGGAGGCTGGACCTGCTGCACGCCTCGGCTGTCAGATGTCGGTGTAGAGCCCAGCTCTTCTGTCCAGCCCTCAGCACAAAGCGCCTGACTGTTCCTCACTGGGGTACAGTGACAACCTGTGTTTGCTAATCCCAGAACGTGCTACCAGGAGCTGTCATTTCAGAGTCATCACACTCTCTGTTGATACCAGTGAAGTTAATCATGCAGAAGGAAAAAGCTTGTATTAGAGCAGATAATTATTCCTCAGTTCCTTAATAGCACATGCAAGGGAAAGTGATTCTTATTGTCTCGGCAAACTATGATTATTTCAGCACATTTTCTACTTCGTATTGATGCCCAGGCACTCTTTCTTCGTTACACTTCCTAAGTGAAGGTTGTTGCACTGTGCAGCGACTGGCCATCCAGCGCACAAAAAGAGGGAGGATTCCTTATTGTGGGCTGCTGTGCTTCAGATAGAGAACCCATATTCATGCAACACATGGAGGTTTATTAACTAAAAGAAACACACTCAAAGAAATATTGATGTGCTTGCTTTCTCAGTGGGATTTATTTGCTAGGGCAAAGCCTGCTTCAGTGCCTCTTAACCACATTCCTCAGCCCTTTTGGCTGTGGGACCAGGTTGTGCAGAGCCAGGGAGATATTTCTGTGCCTGCAACAGGATCCAGATGTTACAGATGTCCCTGGTCCTCTGTCCTCTCCAACCCTCAAGTGGCTGGATTTAACCTGGGTTATAACCAACTGTCTCCTCAACTTAAGTTTGCCCAGAACTTTAAGCCTTTGCTTTAATAAAATTCTCCCAGCCCTTGACCCACAGAGGAGAAGCTCAAGGGAAAGGACGGGGGAGTAACGCTCTCACTTCACCTTAGAGGTTATTACATCTGTGCTTTTGGAACCAGCAGACATCGGGGCTAGAGTTCCACAGTTGGACTAGACATAGAGAAAAAATCTCGCAATTTGTTCTGAAACTAGAGAGATTTCATCCTGGTTTGGAAGCCTTCCAGGTAAAAGCCATGTCTGGGACCCTATCCAGATTTTCTGCAAAGCAATGGCTGTTTCATTTCCAGATCATTTCAATCCTCAAGATCAAAGGGAGCCTGATTTTAAAAGCAGGAATTAAGTACTGGCGAAGAAGAAGGCAGTTTTAACTTTGCTGTAGTCATGCAGACGATTCAGAGAGTTTAGTCAAAAAGTTTGGGAGGGGGTGGTTTTGTTTTGTTGTTTGTCTCTTGTTTCGTTCCTTTTCTTGTTCTCTCTTATCTTTGATCCAAGCATTTCCCCAAGACACTGTGAGAACATGGATGTGAGCGGAATACGTTTTTTGGAAAAGGTTGATAAGATGCATTCAGTAGTCGCTGGTGTTTTTCTTTTTCAAGAATGCAGCTCAGAAGCAGTTCAGAGGAAATTTGGAGAGATGAAGACAAGGGATGAAATACATATCCCTGGGAGATGACAAACAGCCCTGGGTGTTGTTCTGCGGGCTCTTGCTTCACACAGGGGTTCTTTTCGAGCTAGGTTGGCTGCTTTTTAATAATGTCCTCTTCGGTTGTTGATGCTCTTTCATGGCATGTTAACCTCAGAGGGTTTAGATTATTTCCCAGTTTTCCTGTTTGGATTCCACTACAAAAATACGAGTACAAGCCCCAAACCCACCTGGTCAATTATGCACATTTAAAAACCTCTGTTAAAATAATTTAGTAGATTTATCAGATGCTGCAGGGGTTTTGGATTTATCTGAAATAGCATGAAATGGTCAAAAAAAAATCAAAATATTTTTCTGTCACATGCTGTCATACATTGTCAGGGAACCTTGTGCTGTAGCTGCAGTGAAGTTGAATCTGATTAAAAGATCAGCAAACAAGGCAGGTTGAGGGGAATTTGATCTCATCATGGCTGTGCCTGGAAATACCTGTCATCTTCTAGGTTGTCCTTTTTTTTTATCCAGTTTGCCAATGGACATCCATGGTGACATTCAATGTAAGCAAAAGGGGGAAAAATAATATTTTTTTTTAAAAAAAGAAAACTGGTCCATTCCAATTTTATTTTCAAGCCCTGTATTATTATTCCTCTGAGATCAAGCCTAAACATAAATACCAATTATCAGAGCTACAGGCAAAGAATAAGTTGATGTAAAACAATCCTGCTTTATTCAAATGAGAGTGGAGGTGAAATTAGAGCTACGCAGGATGTTATGTTAAAAAGCACACACACACACGCACACAAAAAGAAAGCAAGCAAAATGTCTAATTTTAACATAGTGTTGTTATCTGTGATTAATGATTTCCGTGGGTGTATAACTCTTATGCAAAAATGCCATGTAATCATGTACATATTTGATTAAATAGCTTAATTTGTGTTCATTTAAAAAAAATAAAATAAAGCCAAATAAGCTAGATAATGAGTGGGCGTGTTGTAGGAAAAGCAGATGGGATTTGAGGCACTGGCTGTGTTCAAAGGAAGCTACCAATTTCACTTCAAGAATATTTGCGTATGAAAGCTGATATTTTCTAGAAACATTCATGAGTAGAACACAGAGGGAAATTTTGCCAAATTCTGCTGTTTTTAATGAAGGCGCACAGGGGGGGAAAAAAAAAAAAAAAAGGTTCAGCCTTGAGCCCAATTCAATTCCCACTCCTTGGGAAGACCATCTTTATTTATTTATTTTTCTATATTTACTAGGAATGTTTTCTTTCTCTGAGTCGATTACACCTAAAGCATCCTTCTGTTTACTTGTGAGCCTCTAACAACAGCCTCCCCTTTCTCTGCCTTCACCTGTGGAATTAAATACTTATTTTTCATCACACAATAAAAAAAAGACACCACTCCAGACTGGAAATAATGGGATTCTTTTGTAGGTAAAGCTGTGTAAATCACAGTGTCAAATGAGTGGACAAAATCTTTAATGGGGCTAATAAACATGTCCCTCTGTATTGGGCAAGGGGGATTTTTATGAAAATGATCAAATAAAGTAATAAAAAAGAAGGGGCTTCCCCTCTGGGTTTATGAGCTCTCTCGTTACACATCATGTATGACACACTGACTGGCAGAATATATGATGGACTGTCATACATTGCAGAATGACTTCAATTAGGATGATAAGATGACAAGTTCCCATAGTTCATATCTGGGTTGGCTGTGGGGTTTTTTTTCAACAGGGCTCTTACTTTGACCTCTTTCTTTCTAATGTTTGATACGAAATTTAAAGGGCTGGTTGAGGTCGTAGGAGACAAAATATGACTTATGTCAGGGGAGGGAGAGGAGGGCCATTTGTTTCTTTGTTTGCTCTCATATCTGTGGATAGGATCCTGTAATTCAGTGTCTGACTCACTATTAAAAATAATTAGTGCCAACAGTTCAACCCACATGCACAACTCCAGAATAACAAACCAGCAAGTGCAGCCTGCTGCTCACGACCAACCACAAAAAACACACAACCTACGAACAAATACGGAGGCACATCAGACAATGTGACGCACAAACCGGCATCCACAAGTGTCACCATAAATTGCTAAAACTTCCTGGTCCTGCATGCAGGATCACAGGGCCAGAAATACCTTTATTTCCACAAGAAAGAGGCTGACCTCAGGCCCAAAAAGACACACTGGAAGAAGGAGAACACCGACAAAATTTGCAGTCGGTTCTGGGATTGTCCAGCTAAAAAGCCTGGTTCGTCTCTCTTTGAGTATTCAGCAGCTAAAAGCTGCAAAGCCTTTGGCTGAGGCAAGGAGGCAACTCTGCTGGAAGGAGGAGTTGTGCCCAAGATGGATGGTGAGGTGGTGCTGTCAGCACTTTGAACCTTAAAGAAGAAAAAAAAAAAGATACAAATTAGGAAGCACTTAGAACTTAGAGATGGTTTTGAGAGACTGGGAAACCTCAAGTGTGAAAAATAACCAAAAAATACCCCCTAACTGTGTACATGGCCTTCTTTTAGGGGTATTTTAGAGTTCCTTAAATGAACAAGTTCCAATGGTCATCAAGAGCAAATATTGCTCTTGTAGGACCTACATATAATACTACTGGGTCAGGATCAATCTCAGACTGCTTCTTCTGTGGCAGCTATAAAACAAACAGAACTAAGATGGAAAGCTATTCATCCTCTGCGGGGCTAAGCGGGCTCTGGGATATTGCTGATCCCTGAGACCATCATGTCTCTGACCCCAGGATACTCTTTGGCCAGACAGCATTGTCTCATCAACTCAGAATCTGACCCAAACATTTTACATTGTTGCATGACTTGAGACAGTCCACTAAGCTGGAAAAAGGGGAAGTTTTCCAACGGAAAGATCGGATATTTTCCAGGTGGCCTATTCTGCAGATTCAGCGTTATTGCAAAGGATTTGCCTTCAAGTCAAAAAAATTGCTCGTGTACAGGTCTCAAAAGCAAATCAGAAAGTGGAAGGAGCAGGATAATGGAGGCACTTACTGCTGAACGAAGTCACAGGTTTGGTTTGCATATATTCAGGTGGGAACGACTTGACTCTGACTTTGAAAAATGGCACATGTCATGGTATAGCCACAGAAAATAATATAGCTCAAACACAATGAAAAGGAAAAGCCTCACTAGTTAGAAACTGAACAGCAAAACTCACTTCTCTTCTCCTCAGCTCTGGCAAGCCACAAATATCAGTGGCTAGCAGGAGGAATTTCCTTGGCATCTACTTCCTGGGATAAATTGAGTTCTAAATCTAGACTAACGTGCCCAGAAGCTCTTGCTTGAGGAAAAAGAGAAAGAAAAAAAAAAAAAAAAAAAAAAAAAAAAAAAAAAAGAGAAGAATAAAAGGGGAAAATTCAGCTGAGTTTAATCTGAACAGTGTATCCATCACCAAAAATGATACAAATCAGCTATTACTGGATCATGCAAAAGCAACTCCACTACCTGTGATCCTTCCTTTGCTTTCTAAACCTCTTTTCAGCCCAGCCTAATGAATTGTCAGAACTGTCAGACAGCTCCAAGGAATGACAAATGTCTATGATTTGCTGCTGCTGCTGCTACTTTGCTGAAAACACCTGATGTATATAGTCTTGAAATCCTCTGTTTTGTATTAAAGCCAAGGGTAAGCTGAAGGAATTGGTGTACGTGTTGAGTTATTTTCTTTCATTTTACATACATGTAGCCTAATGAGAAGAATATGACAAAAGAAAGTTCAGGTTGAATATTAAAATATTCCTGAACCAGGAAAAGGAGGCAAAAGATGCATTTTGAACCCATTTTGAACATTTTACAATCCCATATTTGGTTATATGATTTCATATGATGTATAATAACTGACTGTAACCTGACATAAAACTTGCAGTGATGTAGCTCCATATTTGTATTATGTTTTCTTAATAGAAATTATAGATAATAAACCACAAAGCATACTAACTCCAGAAAGGAATTATCTGACAGACAATAAGATCAATCAAATAATTAATCTGACAAATATCAGAGCTTGCATTATACAGGCTCCAAACATTTATTAACTTGCAGCCAGATTCTGCGAACATTTGTCATTGACTTAAATGGGTCTAAGATTTCACTTCTTGACGAGTGACAGGCCCTGATGGGTATTTAGTCATTTCTGTTATACCAGATTGGCACTGTACTTAATACATTTGCTAATTCTGTCATAGAACTTACTCTCTGTAACATTCCTCTGCACCTTCCCTAAAGAAACTCTTGCGAAGCTGTTCCTTCGATAACACACACAGTAAAAACATAGTTTTGGAAAACAGACAGTGTGATTCTTGCCTAATTAGTCACTTGTCCAGCACCGTAACACATTTAGAAAAGGCTGTTATTGACTGGAGAATATTTTTTTCTGCTTCAGCATTTGTCGGACAATATTTTCACAACAGCTCCCAGGCAATCAGGTTGTTTGTATGACTTTATGGGAAACGACCTGCATTGTGTATCATTAGAGAGGAGATGGACACAGCATGATGCTGTCCTAGACGATGATGGACACTGGGAACCTACTCAGAGTGAGATTAGGAGTGTCACAAACTGAGTTCCTCAGCTGCAAGACTGGGGGTAAAGAACTGATGTCCTGGAAAGCTGAACCAACTGTGTCAATGAACAAGGAACTACGTAGAGCTGATCATTCTTCCTACTATCACAGGGTGAGGTTTACTGTCATATACTGAGCTGCCTGGGCAGCCGGTCCAGATTCAAAGGGCTGCTAAAATGCTTAATGAGAACCATAAGAACATTTTGTCATATTTCTTGTAGACTCATTTCCACCTAGGGGAAAAAAAAAAAAGTTATACTGTTTGTAGAGAAAAAGATACTCCCAACCACTCTTCTCCAAGTGTGCACAGTGATCTCCATGAATGGTAGAGCCTAGGGAATTCAAAGAGGGGAAATAAGGTTGAGCTAAGTCTCGGTGTTTTATCAACTTCAGTAATGCGTCAGGCTCTCTGCAAGCCAAGAGCACCAACAAAACTTATTTTCCAATGAAGAATGCGTAGTCCATAAAGAAAGTACTTGCCTAGCCCTTGTGAGTCTAATTAAAGAGAGGGTTGGGAGAAACAAAATAAAATTTAAAAAGGCCTATAAAATTTAAATTGATGAATTACCTCACACGAAAGGCTGCAAAATGGAAGGCTGCTGTGCTGCATGGCTTACAATGAAACACCACTGGCACACACTAGCACAGCTGCTACATTGCTGTAGCATGTCTAAAGATGATACTACATTGTCATCTCTCCAGTTATCATTGCAACGAACACATCCCTCCTCAAACCACTCCTGTGAGTCTCCCTGTTTTACAGACAGGGAACTGAGGCACAGAGAATACAGCTCAGGACCTCTAAGGCATCAACTTGCTGGCACTTCTTGAAATTAAGAGCAGTCAAACCTCTGAACAAGAGTTAAGCTAAATAACCAAGAGAATTTGATCTGAAAGGCTTTGCCCTCAGGAGTCAGTTGCAACAAACCAAGGGGTGGTAAACAGGTCCCCACATGTTAAGTGACTGGCTAAGTGCCAGAGTAAATTATCCTCTCCCTTACGAGCAGACGCACTTTTTGGGTCAAAGCGCCTGCCTGAATGAAGATATTGGGTTATCATTATGGAAAAAGCACATTGATGGGACTACCAGAGGTTCTCCCAGGGCATTCATGCTGGTGGATAACAAAGGGACCCAGTGGTCACTCAGTGACGAGAGCTGAGCTCCTGCAAACAGCCACAACAAAGGGCAGGAGGAAGCTCTGAAATACCCTTCTTCTTGGTCCCATAGATGCAGAGCAAACGAAGCCGTGTATATCCAGACAGGAGGAATAATGAGAAATAAATGCCGAAGAGATTACTGAGTTCCTCTCTTAGATTAACTCTAGTTTGACAGTGGTTGGGGTTTGGGAGCTCCTCTATGATTTAAGGATAAGAATTCTCTAAGTGGCTTAAAACTCGCTGCTATATCATCACTTGCTGTTGTCAAATAAATAATCATGCGAAATCAGCTGCAGAGAAAAGTCTCCTGGAGAACAGAGTTCATGCATGACATATGATATATCTTTTCAAAGGGACAGATACATCTTTCTTACAGCCAGCATGCAGCTTCCTTCACTGCACCTTCCCTCCCATCCAAATCACCTCAAATAAATGTGAGTTCTGCTGTGTTCACAGTAATTCCTTCATTTTTAAACACATAATGGAAATGTATAACTAGTCCTCATAAAAATTTATATCTCAATTCGTCCCTTTAATTTATAACAGGCCCTCCAGGCAGTTATTATTCAAACATTAATAAAATGCCTATGGATCACCAAAAGCATCAATTTTCACATTCACCTCCCCTCCTATTTGTACATATATAAAGCCAGATTAGAGTTAATGCCACTTCTGTGTCTAACAACAATTACGCCTTTAATAAGATAGGAACAAATGATATATTATCTTAATCATGTTAGGAATTTGAGCTCTTTTCATGAAACAAAGTTGAATTTTTTATGCCCTTTCTGACAATTGTTACTTAACAGCCTATATGTTTGGATATTGCAGTTTATGCAAATGTTCATGTTCTATAAATTTTAGATTTATCTCCATTTATCATTCCACATGTTCTAATATACAGACATTAATGTTTAGCGTGTGACTCTGTGCACAGTCTAAAATATGATTAGGACACCTTTCACTTATTTATACCATAGAGAAAAGGACAGAGTGGGGTAAATAGCTATTGTAGGGGCCAGATCTTCAACTGACATAAAACTGTTTACTGTGCAGAGCTGCATCTCACTACACTGATATAAATCCATTGAAGAATTTGGTCTTTCATTTGCTAACAGCTGAATTTTGAAAGATTAAAGTTTAAAAGGAAACTCTTCATTCTGTGCTCTAAAAGCAGTCACCAGCTCATTGTATATCACAGTGTAAAAACTCTTACCCACGAGAGTAATTATTGCTAATATGAGCTCTCCCATAGAGAGACGTGACAACTTGCATGCACAACGGCTTTCGGTTTGAAGCTCATTTAAGAGGAGCAATGATCATTAGGGCCATAAAGGTTCATAGGAAAGAATTCCCTGGGATTTTTCATCTTTCTGCTGGGAAAACTAAAGCCTCCTGGATTTGGAAAAGAGAATGGAAAAAGTAGATCCTAGCCCATATTTTGATTCTGCATAAGTCACTTACAGTTGCGTTGACATCAAAGAAACAACAGCAATTTATAACATCTGAGAAGATGGCCCTTTGCATGGCTATGAAAAAAATCCACCAAAAACCCACAAAAAAAGAACACCAGAAAAACCCCACCCGAAGCATCTGAGGTCTAAAGGAGGTGAAATTTATTTTTGGACTTTTCTCATGTGAACTAGCAGTGGTGTTTCAAATGGGTGCTAAGCTAAGGGGAAATGATCAGGAATGGAGATGTCACTGTGGTTTCTTTACACAGGTAAACACAGCGTATGGGCAGGAATTCAGTTTTTTGCCTTTGCTATGGAAACTGTTTGTAGCAACGTTGCAACCAGGCATCAGCTGCCCAGGAAATCTCTCCTTTGGAGAGTTTGCAGCGTTGATCTGGAAGATTTCATGATGGTGCCTTCCACCCATGCCAGCGGGAAGTTCCCATTCGTTTCTCTAAGGTGCTCCCCCTGCTTCATGTGCAATGTAGAAAATGCTGATGAAGACTCAGGGAGGGACCAAAACTAAAGTGAACCCCATTAAGACAGGAGATCCCTTCCTGTGTGTTTCATTATTAATACTGAGTTCAATTACTCTGATTTCTTCTGTTGATGAATTAGTAGCACCAGAACCAAGTCCCTGGCTGATACCCATTTGTCTTTGCTTATAAGTGCTAATGTGATCCTGTTCCTTTAAAATCAAACTCCTGTTTCAGTCACTTTACGTCTTTGCAACACTAACTGTCTTTTCACTAATTGGTTCTGTGTAAATGAAACAAGCTGAAAAACACTGTGGCACCAATAAATATTAATAAGTTATTGTTTGTTTTCTTTACCTTGCTTATGAATTCATACAAAGACAGTGCTAAGACATTAACTCCAGTCTATTAATTGCCACCTGATAATTGCCACCTGATACTTTTCTCCTGGATAATTAGGTACCCATTAGTTCTAATCAAGTAGTTACTTAATTATTGCAGTAATTAGTCTAATGGACTAGCAAATTGAAGCTTTATCACTTTTGGATACTTAATGTTCCTGACAGAGTACTTCACAAGTGTCAGGGTTCCTGATTCAGCAACCTGCCATCGATGAACCCCCTGCTGCCATTTCCACCCCACCCACGCTGCTCCCCAGCCACTCGCAACGCAACTGCGATGTGTGAAGCCAGAGGCAACAGCAATTTGAGTCCCTCTTCCTTCTCGTTCCCCTTCCCACCCCTGTCTATGCCTCCTCTCCTGTGCTCTTGCTGCTCGGCTCATTCCACACCGAAAGAACTTTGTTGGGAAATTAAATAACATCTTGGCATGGAGATCACATGCATTAGGGTGCACAGCAGCACGATTCAAAGAAAGGAGCTAATGTTGGCAGGTGTGGGAAGAAAAAAACAACTGTGAGGGGAGAAATAATAAAGAACATTCATGAATACTCATATACAGTCAGGCTTGGAAAGAAAAAGAGAAAGGAGCAAAGCCGACTGGTGGTAAATGAAGGCATGGCTCCAAGGTCTGAGACAGGTAATAGGTCTCTCTTTCATCTCTAAATCAGAGCTGCAAGTCTAACAGATTTTTAGTGAATAAAAACCATGCAAAGCCTTTTTTTCTGCCCATGGTCTCTCTACCACAGAGTTGTTGGGCAAGAGGCCATTGGCATTTCTCTGCCCCACGGTTTTGTAATTAATATCATAGTTTCTTCTAAAGGACTGACAATTCCACACTTCCAAAATATTCAGTTCCCAGAGGGCATGTGAACTGTCATCCTCACCCCTGTACTCTGCCCGCGTACTAGTCTAATACCTTGTCTTTGCGCATTGTGCTTCCTCTTGGATACTAATGCGTTTGAGGTAGATACAACATGTATGGACATTTAAGAGCATTAAATGTGGATTTATCCCTCCCGTTGATCATCTGCTCCAGATTCTCTCAAGTCTCTTCCTGTCAGATTTGTATCAGAATTGATCATCAAGCCCTTTGGCAAGTGTCATCTGCCCCAGACGCTGCAATGTGAAACTTATAAGCTCTCATTGTACTGGGAAGGGGGAAAGAAGATTGATCCTGACCAGAAATAAAGAAGCTAATTCCATTCAATAATGCTTGATAACTTGCTAATGGTTAAACTACTTCACATATGTGGTAAGATTATGTATTCTGAAATAGATGTATTTATCTGTCTTGATCAGATAATGCATTCTTTCATTGCTGATAACACTGTAGTGCAGTCTCAGATCTTCTCCAGGGGAACAGGCTCTGGAACGTGCCTTGAGTGGGTCCTGCTGGAGGGTGCCAGGTTTCCAGCTGGCTGGGTACCTGGGTTTGATTTTTACGGATGGCAAGGACAAGCTGGTGGCAGTGAGGACAGGTGACTGTGACGCACCTGGGTTTTGACCTGCTGTGGAGCAGGAACAAGCCCAAGTTGTGGGTCAGAGGTCTCTTAGGTGACAAAGCTGAACAACTGAGGTTACCACATAGAGACCAGAGTCCCCCATCTGCCACGTAATGCATATTGATAGACCAAAACAACCCCCCCCAACACTGGAATTCAATTTACCTATTGAACTATCCTGGGTGTGTTCATATTATCAGAGCTAAGAAGCCTGGGAAAACATAAGTAAATTAATTACATCGTTCCTCCTAGTTATTCTTCTGCATGAAGAGCAGGGTCCCTTTTCAGGCTCTTCGCACTCTTGCCCAAAATACAACAGACCATGACAGAGAGGTCAGCAGCCCCTGAGCTGTCTGCCATAGCTCCACATGCATCCGTCACGACCGGCTGCGAATGCTCATTTCCTCTGAAGTTACTCTTTAGGTAACAGTCAATAAAACCTTATGCTGCTACTGAAAAATCATACCACAAAACTGCTTAAACACCTGCGTGAGGCCACTGAGCAATAACAATCCCTTGCACTGAAAGCAAAATTAGGCAAAGCGTACTTGGCCCATTAAGAAAACATATTGCTTGAAATTACGGTGCCTCAGGATGCCTGGATCTTGCTCCTGGTGCTGGCTCTGTAGGAGAGGGCTGCCAGCCCTGTTCAGCATGGGACCTGTATTGACCTGAATTCAGAGACCACCGCCTCTGCTGAAGGCTCCCAGTGGCAGAAATCTAGCAGAGAAAGCTTTTGATGGTGAAAAACAGTTACATTCTTGTCCATCAATAGCCGTAAATTGTAACTGATACTAAAAAGTAAGCAAAGCCACCTGAGGAAGGCAGAAAACCTTGGAAAAATCAGTGGCTGCTAGATCCTGCTGGGCTCCTGAGCAGTTCTGCTGCTGCAGGCACCTGAGATCATACACGTGTCCCTCAGCATGCAGCCGAGAGTGGGCAAACACTGACAGCCTCAGCTGATCTCTCCAAACTGCTCGGAATTCTTTGTCCTGCTGTGAGCAAATTTGGGCAGGAGCTGCTTGTCTGAGAGCGCTCCTTGCACAAATGAGCTAGAATCTGGGGAGAGGGCAGAGGGGCAGCATGTTGGGGCGACCCATCAGGAGGGTCTCATGCATGCTGTGCCTGCACTGAGGTTAAACAGAGACCGTCTGTCTCCAGCACTATCGATCCAGCACTAAATTCATTGTAAGGATGCTGAGAGAGAGCGAGTAAACTATACGTGACAGATGTTAGTCACGTTGCTTAATGTACTACTTGAAGGTGTTCAGATGCTCTGGTGATGAGGGTGCAAATAAAACCAATGCAGAACAGAATGAAACAGGCTAAGAAAGGATTTCAGTTTTAAAAAGCTAAAAAAAAAGCTTTTTTAGCTTGGGAGGGAGTAAATATCATAGCATCCACATCATCGATTTTCCCTCTGGATTTAACTTTGAAGCGCTTCTTCAGAAATGACACTGCAACAAGCAAAGTAGAAGACAAGCAGAGAATACCTTTTATGTTGGAAATACTGGGAGAAACTGTCCAATGATTTTTGAGAGAGAGAGATGCAGAACTCATTAAGGCAAGATTGCTTGGAAAGCTTATGATGGTGCTGCATGCAAAAGAAAAGAAAAGAAAAAAAGAAACACAAAGAAGCAAAATCCTTAGCACCCTTTCTCTATGCACTTTCTAGCACTTCAGTTCACAGGCTCAGTTGCAATCAATTTTAGTTTGTAACAATTCAGCAGTTAAAGATCTCCATAACAGTTTAGACCACCGCTGTTCAATGGGTTGCACAGCTTTTGGAAAAGCCAGCATGTTGTTCTGGGGAGGGGTGTAAGTGCAAAGGGAAGGAAGAATCAGGGAGGCAAGCTGCTTCCAATTTGTCTATCCAAATCTAAGATCTTTTTTACGAGGTGTGGGTTATTATTGGAAAGATCTTAGTCTTCACCTCTTTGAGGAGTTCTCTGAGCGCTTCTTTTATGCTTTTCATCATTTTCTTGCTTTTGCACACATGGAACAAATGCCAGCCCACAGGATACAGGGGATAAGATAAGATCAAAGGCAATTTTTCAGCCTTCTGCCACTGAATAAAGCAGGGTTGTTTGCCTGGGAGGGGAAGTTAGTAGCAAAGTATCTACAGGGTGACACGCAGAAGGCGGTGTGGTTCCTCACGACCACTTCTGGTGAACACTCAGGGCAACATACCTTGCACAAAGGTGATAGGAATTCCCTAAGGAAGGCTCCCAGAAATGTTAGTAAGGGGTAGTTAAATCGTGGTCAGTCTGGCCCTTGCTCCCATCTCCTGACTGACAAGACCAGCTTCATCCTGGCCCTCAGGAGGTGCACCACTGGCCAGAGAGAGGAGGGTGGAACATCTGGGGCACCTTCCACTGATCTATCAGGCTGAGGACTAGACTGAGCACACCAGGGCCAGCATCCCTGGCCTTCTGTAGCTGCTCTTTGCTAAAAGTCAGAGACACGGAAATGACCAAAGAACGGTCTCTGGCTCTAATTTCTCATTCTGGTGTTTGGGTGCATCCAAGTGAAGTAAGAGCCTAATACTCAAATACAGTTCACCTTGTTTAACGTCTGTCTTCTGTCACTCAGTGCAGAAAAGCCTGTGTAGGTGCCACCTCTCCTGACAGTTGTTGCAAGGGAGTTGCATGTTCCCCCCCAAGAAGCATGCACAGCAGTGGCCCAACTGGCACAGCCACCCTAGTCTGCTCCAGCCCCCCAGAAACAGCTTAGGAGTGGGGGGTCGGATGTCCTCTCACATGTCCTCTTAAAGCAGAAAATAACCTACTTTACTGCTAGTACTACTTTCTTGTCCTCATTTAGCTCATCCTAGTGTAGGTCCAGCATTAGAGATGATCTGAGGCTACAAGATAAGAGGGAGGAGGACCAATCTCTCTGAAGTTTGGGTGTATGGATGGTTGAACCCCTGGGTTTGGGGATCTTTGGTGTTTGCTGTGCAAATCTATGAATTTTTTTTGCGGGTTGTTCTCAGCTGCCTGTCAGACTGCGCCATGATGAAACCCAACATCTTGCAGAGCCATAAAATGGAAAACAGGCAACTCATCAGAAAAGTAGCAGCTGTTTTACACCGTCACAAAACAAGATCATCATACACTAAAAACTAGATTTAGCAGTTTAAGAGAGCTGCTAACAGAAAATTAGCTGGAGACAACAGCGTGGTTTTGTAACTGACAGTGCTTCACTCAAACGCCCTAATTCATGTAAAAACAACTTAGGAAACATTAAATGGCTGATGCTTTTGGAAAGGGGGAGAGCATTCAGACTTTCAACGGCTGCTTAGGAAGAATGTGCAGATTTATTACATCATCTTTTTTTTTTTTTCTTTTATGAATTTTAAATAAGCATTGTGTCAAAACTGCTACCTCTTAAATAACGATGCTGTAGTCCTCCTGACAGAGGGAGACACCAGCTTTTATTGGCAAGTCATCGGTATTTATTGCAGGCTGAAAGCCAGTAAAAAGGTTGTACAAAACTTTAATGGTGAATGAGATGGAATAAGAAGGCTGTGAGCACTTTGGATCATCAAACGCTTCAATAACTGGATATGGCTGTTCATACAACCATAAGTTCATACACATGGAGACGATATAAAGACTCAATTGCCATATGAATGAGCTTTCTGTTGCCTTCTGGAAACTCATATGCATACACAATCTGTGACAGATACAGGTGCAATGCAAGCTTTCTTTTGGCCCAGCTGTATTTTGCACTGAGGATGAAAATTTCCATGTGCTGTAGATACATCCTGCCCATAACCAACAGGACTTCTGAGGGTTAGAAATTTGCCTGGCAAAAGATTCAGCTAATTACTTTACTAACAAAGGGTATGTGGCTTGACCAGAGGCCTGTCATCTTGTACCTGTGAAGGGGTGATTCCTGTTTGTTTAGGAATAGGTTTAATTTGTCCATACAATTATTGAGATGAGAATTTGGTTCAGGATTTTTTGTTGTTTTTTGGTTTTTTTTCCCATGAAGCATCTGCTCTACGCTAGCTGAGGTGCTCCGTATGTCCCATGGATGTCGAGTACCTTCATCTGTGTGATCTGTCCCTGCCTCTCTTTGGGGATTCTCCCACTGAATCCCATCAAGCTCCTGCCTGAGGAAGGAATTCAGGGCTGGATAAAGAGTAAAGGAGGAATAAAGTTTAAGCTGAGGTCTGGCTATTTGTTCTGTGCAGACAAGTTGTGGCCTTGGAGAAGTCTTTTGTTTCCTAACAAATTGTGGGGGTGGGAGCATAAAGAATGCTCGGTTCTTCAAGGGTATTTTTATTTAGATCCTACTCTACAAAGCCTATATATAGATGTAAGAGTCTAGTTGCAATCCAAAGGCTGAAAAGTTACAGACTCTTACACAGACAGTCTCTGATGGATATGAAGAACATCTATGCTCTTGACCTGAGACCTAGATTTCACATTTCAGGAATTAAATGAGCATCATTTTCTAAAAGACATTAGACCAAGGCTGGGCTATCCAAAGGATGGCTTCAGGATTTAGATCAAGCCATTGTCATGTCAAGGAGACTTAAAACCTGACATATCTTGTTTCTGTCGAAAAGCCAGACCTAGAGTTTGTTATACCACATTGTGGCTTGTTATGCGCAGGAAGCAAAGGAAAAGTGGAGGTTGTTCTGGGTATAATGCCTCTTACAGGATTGTCTGCAGTAACAGGGCACAAGGCTCAGCGACCCAGATGATCTGGCCTTGTCTTATGTTACTCTGTTCCCAATATATCCTAAGACTGTTCCAAAAACCTGCCAAAATATAAGGGAAATATTTGTGACCTTTGCCAAACTGCGAAGCCTCCGGGTCTGAGATACCTCAGATGTTCTGATTAGACTGAAGGAGTTGAGCCTGAAAAAGGGGCAGTACAAAAGGAAAGGAAAGCTATTCCCTACCTGGGGCACGTGTCTGGGCACTTGTCCTCCTTCCATACAGGAATCCTGCTTTGCTCAGGAGGGTGTTCAGCCTGCTTTGAAATAAATTTTAAAAAAAAAAAAAAAAAAAAAAAAAAAAATTTAAAAAAGCCACACACACAAAAGAAAAAAAGGAAAATTGTGATGGGGGAAGGAAAAGAGAGCCTTCTCCCTTAAAAGGACCATATTCAACCTCAAGAGATTGGAGCCCTCACTGTTCTCTTGCTGCAAATGCTGAAATTCAGGTTGTGTCTCACAGAAATGTCCCAAAGCGGGGTCTTGTAGGGGTTGGGCAGCCACTACAGCCCCCCCACCCCGACATGCCACTGAGGCATGAACAGACAACCTGGCAGCAAGCAAAGCGCAGAGCCAAAGGAGAGACAGAGTGATCTTGTTTCAGATCAGATGGATGGCTCTAAATGACCTATAAAGACACTCCCTGAGCCCTGAGCCACAACATTAAGAGCCAAGACACCACTAGCACTTCTGAAGGAGTTATTAGCGACTGAAGTAGCACTTGTCAACTGCGACTTCAGTTTCAAGGAATAGTTTAACAGCATCAACTTGAAGAAAGGTTATATCTGAGTGTGTCTGGTGTGCTGCTGACACTTAAAGGAAATAATTGGTAGACTTAGAGCAGGGGCTGATGCCAGTGGTAGAACAGGAGAGGAGGTCGGATATGAGAAAAAAAAATAAAAATTCAACAATACTGTGTGAAACAAGAGCCAGGAATCCATCCTAAACCTTAGCACGGAAAGCATGAGGAAGCTGTAACCCAACCTGCAGAAAGAGCTCTGCTCTCCCCACCGCGAACCGTGCCGCTGTGACATTTAAAGGCTCATCTACAGTTGCAGCTCGCAGCCCATGTCCTAACAAGAGGACAAAAACGTGTTGCCCCTTGCGATTCTTGGCTGGCTTTTTGGAAAGCACATGTAATGCAATCCCCAGCTGATTTTTGGCTTCGGGACAGCAAAGCGCAAGAGAAAGTCTATGTGTGTGTGTGTATGCATGCGTGCTGTGGAGGGGAAGACAGGAAATCGTCTGGAATGAAGCACACAGTCTCACTTTACCTGTCCTTTGGCTGTGTGAGGCTAAAACAGAGGAATTAGCATGCAAATCCAGCAGTCCCTTGGCTGTCATCACCTCCCAATTAGCTGCATTTGATTTGGGTGAGCGTTGATGGATTGTGTCAGCAGGTGAGGCAGGATGTCTGAAAGGTGCTCTGGCTGCAACGGGCAGGGGAGGGCTGTGCGTGTGCTTGTTTTTCCCCTCTGCTGGTCGCTGGAATGATGCTGGCCTGCCAAAATAAAAACACTGCTGTTACTCACTGGCTGGAGGAACTGATTCTGATCTTGGTCATCCTGCATTTCTGCAAACATTGGTGTAACAGAGCCGCTGAAGTCAGGTGGGCTCATCCACCAGTTACCAGGGTCAAAGTGTGAGTGTCTCAAACACATGGTTTGGAGCAGTTTTCTGGTTACTCTCCCATTCTGTTGCCCTACTGTTATTTCAAAACCCTTTTCTAATTCATATTATTTATTACCTCCATTGCATGAGGCACCTCGCAGTCCCCTTCACAGAGGTTAAGGAGCATCCAGGGAAAGGGATCTCTGCAAGCACACTTCTTCCTCTCGTAAGGAGACAGTGTGTATGCTCTATCCAGGCAGCCTGAAGGAGCAGCCGGGGCTCTGGCTTCTTGGCTGCCCCTCAGACCTGCTCCTGACTGTGACCAGCAGTGTTTCGCAGAACAAGCTAAAGTGGTAGTGTGGGATTGAGTCAGAAGAATGTCTTCGAGGTGAAGAGTAGCTCGTATTTGTTGAAACAGATGAACTGCCATGGAAAAAGGTCTACCTTCTAGGAAAATGACAGCATCAATTTGGTCACACCAATAAGCTAAGGAAATTACAGCTATGGAGCAATTTTCAAAAACAGGCATGTGATCTAATTTGTTCAGAAAAAAAGGATGTTTCCACAGATGAAATGCAAGTCATTCCAAGCATCTGTAAGAGTTTCAGTTCTGTGGAGGGCCAGGAAAGCCAGCAATTATTCTGTTTGTTATAAATAAAACTCAGAAAGATATAGACACATTTTGCATGTAATAAATTAGAGGGAAGTGAGCAAGTCAAAGAAGTTGCTTACATCAGAAGTCTTAGTAAATCTAAGTGTGGCCCCCAAGTCATGACAGAAAAAAGGAGAGACAAAGAGGCAGAATTTGGAGGAGCAGAAATTAGAAATTCACGGTCAGTTTAAGACGATGCCTCACCATGAGTGAATAAATGCTAAAGGCACTGCCTGAAATTTTACTTTTGGACACAAGGAAACAAGTCTGGAGTAGACTTCTGAGTCACTGTCGTAGCACTGAAGCTTGAGTTTGCATATGCAGATAAGGTTGCCTAGAGAAAGGTACGTGAGGAAGAGAAGAGACTACGGATAAGTATCTATGAAGCCAACACAAAATTGGAGGGTGGGGAGATGATGAGGAACCTTCAGTCAACAAGAGCAGCATCAAGAGAGGATTGAGTCACAGATGCTCAGAATAAATTATTTCAAAAAGTAAGTAAGAATATCGAAAGCTGCTGATGGGTCAAGAGGCTGGGGTTGGCATACTGCTGTCAAGTGTTGCCCAGGAAATACAGAAAGGTTTTGTCGAGAGCTGTTTCAGTAGGATGTAAGGTTGGGTACATAGGACAGAAGAGGTGAGAAAGCACATTGAGCCAGCCTAGATAGGAAAGGGAGCAGGATTTCCAGAGAGGCAGAGACAATGAGAAATGCTTAAAAATGGAAGGAATAAAGGATTATATCATGAGAGCTGTAGAACAGAGAACAGTGAAAGGTTCAGGAGTATGAGAAAGTAGATGAAAGGGGAAGCTAAAGATCAAGAGATGAAATTAGACTTACGGATGATAAGGGTAAGAAAAGAAGAAAAATATTTGTGACTGTGATGGGAGAGGGAGGAAAAAGGAAAAACAACCAGATTCAATTTTCTCTTCAGAGAAACCAGCAAGAGCCTGTACACTACTATAAACAAAGACAAAAAGGGGAAAGTTGAGGAAGGAGTCAAAAATGCATGGAAGAAGCCATGAGAGACGGGAACGAGGCCTGGAGGAGAGGAAGAGAGAGTGCATCACCAGGAGAGGAGGCAAATGACTCTGATTTGAAGAAGAAAGTGAAGCAGGAGTGGATCTGACAACTGTACCAATGGAGGGCCAGGAGGGGACAGCCCTCAGGAGTATCCAGGGAGAAGAATAGATTCCAGCTCCAGCTTGACCTGAAAAAATGTCCTTGAATTTATACTAAAAGCAAGGAATAATGGGAGATGAATTTAGGCTACTGTTAATAACAACATACTGTTTAACTGTAACAGTAATACTGATGGTACTCTGAGGTATCCATCATCTGTTTCTGCCGGTTTTGATTACCTTAAAAGAGAGCACACCAAAGAAGCTTAAAAGAGTACTTGCCACCTTTGGCACCTACCCCAAACCACCCTGTGTCTCGCTCAGATTGAGAGCTTCTGTTCTTGAAACGTTAAACTCATTGTCTGGTAGGTGTGGACTGTCTTGGGTCTTACAGAGCTGGGAAGAAATTTGACATGAGTATGTCACGGGGTGAAAAACAAACAACTCCTGAGAAATGTTGAGAGCGCAGGTATTTTTGGCAGAGGATACCAGCCACACACGCCAGCTGAGAGTATCCAGAGCGCTGGAAGTCTGAAAACGAACTGCATTACCACAAACAGAGATTTCACAACTGAAAGCAGCACACTGACATTTATATTAGCTCCATTTGACACGACCTGATGGGCTGGGCTGGAGCAAAGCCCATTGTAACATCCTCCCACTTCTGCCCCAGCCCACCTGCACCTCTGCCATGTGCCATACTCACTGTCCTGGAAAGGAAGAAGCTCATACACATCCTGATGCTCTTTGCTGCAGGAAGACCAGTTCCTGGGCCAAATGCTCAGCTCATGAGCAGAGGCCGTGGTTTTCCCTTGTCCTGATTGAGTGGACCTTGTGCCAGACCATGGCTGTCGATGCAAATCAGGAAGGCTTGACAAGCTCCATCTAGAGAAGAAACGTGGTGGGGTCAGAAAATATTCCTCTCCTCTAGGTTATTCTGCACTTCGACACAGAACACGAGTGACTCCTTTGACCTCAGTGGAGTTACCCTGATTTACCTGAAGGTAGTAGGGAGCAGAATCCAGCCCAATAAATTATATCAGTTTTATGGGGTTTGCCTATGAAACAAAGGGAAGTCCAACCCCTTGGTCCCTGGGGCTACGTTGGGAGCTGACTGTCAAGGTGTGTTTTTTATTGTGTGTACTGTTTGTCTGATGATAGGAACTAAATTGAGAAGAGGCTCATTTCTCACAGGCCACTGAGCAACCAGAATGTGCTAACTGTCATCCGAGGGAAGCACTCGGGTGTCGGGATTGTCAAGAGAGAAAGCTCGGCACTTTTTATTAACTGCAAGAGCAATCAGCTCCGTCTGGGTCTGCTCAGTCTTGTGGAAACACATAGTTCACACTGGGCAATGCTCAGAGGCTTAACACAGGTATCATCACTGCGCCTCCAGTAATAACTTCGCGTTAGAGCTGTTGCATTGTGGATTGTTGCATAGTCACAACTATATTTGTGGTGCTTGGTTGTCCGATCTCTCAAAGGCATTTGTTAAGTCTGAATAGGTCTAATATTGCACGAACCAGTTGTGTATTTAAGTTGTATTTCTCTGAGGTCTTGCACGGTTTATCCAAAGGCCATTTGCCTGGTGCAGTGTGCCTCTCAGAGCTGGGAGTGATGGTCCAGGTCTGAGCACATGTGGCTGCTTCAGGGTGTAGGACCACAGGCAGTGTGGTGCCTGGCAGAGGGGTCCTAAAAACAAAGAGGGTGGTGAAGATGGGTTCAAGATACTAGCAGCCTCTTCCTCAAGTTAAGGACAGGTCCACTGAGTCCTTCCCTGAAGGCTATGAAAACACCTTCAAATTTAGGAGGAGCGTGTGTTTGATTTTTATTTGAATTTTATTAATTTGTTTGAAACGAAATTTGGTTTAAATTCAACCATAATTGATTAAAAAAAAAAATTTACACTTTTAAAAACTGATTCTAGCTGCAGCAATGTTGCCTTTTGCTGGTGGTAAAAAGGTCAAATGTAGTCCAGGTTTCACTTACGTTCTGACACTGTGTCACCACTGAATTCAGCAAGAGAGGCTCAGGGGCTTTCTCTTCTCACCTGTGAGATTTCCAAACACCACGATCCAAAGCCACAATCACAAGCAGATCCCTGCAGCATGCATGGGGAAAAGGCCAAATACCTCCTGAATCCCTAAATTGCTTCCTCACTGCCTAGAAGTTATCAGAAATGGTACAAAAGTTTCAATCTCTGTCCAGGAGTGAGTATCTAGGTGAGAGCTGCTGCATCTCAAGAAACACCAGAAGTGGGGAAATCTCCAACCTGTTGCCTCAACTGGGAGTTTTCTGTCTGAAGTAATCGGTCTATTACGTTTCCCTAGCACAAAATCAGCACACAATTAAATATAAATGTGTGGGTAAAGTTCCAATCTATTTAGTTCAGCGCTTTACCCAGGGAAAGCCCTGAGAATAGCATTAAAGCAAGAGGCCAGCTTGGCCAACAGGAATATTCACGGCTGGCTGCAGTGCAGCGCTTAGTTGCAAACACAGAAAATAACCCACTACATCAGAAAAAACAAAATACGTGAAGCACGCGGGTGGCTCTTTTCGCATGGTCAGGGATGCTGAACGTCCCTCTCTGATTACTCCGGAGTGAAACACTGCCTTGTGGTGCCGTACAAAATGCAGAGCCCAGAGCCGTGCATGCGATCCCCCAGTTTATCACGGCGGGTGGCACGCTTTGAGGACAAGCGAAGTGACACATCCTGCCTTCAGAGAAGGGTCGGTCAGCTGTACAGCGGTTTGTACCCTTAGCAGGTGCTTCAATGTCAAAGGTATTAAACCAGGTTATTTTCAGCACTGTGCCAAGTGCCATACAGGCTTGTTCCCCTTTCTAGTTAAATTTATAGGCAGTGACCGTGAGCTGGGATAAGAGTCGAGCTGTCAAGTGAAGAGAGAAGCACCAGCAGTGCAAAACCCTCCAGCTGGAAAGACAGAGTTTCTGATGGTGGCTGTACTTTCTGGAAATTATCTCTCCAGTCTCATCTTTCATATGTTTCCCGATATATCCCATCTTTCTCTCTGGCTCTCACATACCCAGGTGCACACATGCACGCAGCCACGTGCCCGCTCGGTGAGTTATGTGCTGTAGTGCCTCACTTTGGTGGATTGCCCCTGTCTGTACAGGAATATATATAATACAGCCAAGGGCTCTATCCTTCTGTCAGCTACAGCAGTGTAATGGAGACCTCTCCAGCAGTGAATATGCCTCGGATGACTTAACCCTGGATGCAGGCTATCCTGATTTTCAGTGGAGTTGGTGAGAACAGCAGGTTTTGCAGCTCTCAACCGATGTTGCTACGACTGCATGGAGCAAAGCTGTCCCAGGGTTTGCCCCTTATCCACCAGAAGACTTGTTCGAACAGTGCTATGGGCAGTTCCCTGATAAATTGGGATGATCTTGGTCACCACTCCAAGACTCCCTAGCTAGGCACAAAATTAAGGTCTTTGCACAGTTTACAGAGAACATTTCCTGCAGCATTCAGTTTTACATTAGACCATCCCTCGAGGCCCCAGTATCCCAAAGGACTTCTCTAAGATTGACCGAGTAGTGCCTCCGAAGACAGCAGCACCTCAAGCGATGAGGCAGCCCCAGAACCTACAGGATATTCTTTCTCCCCTCTTGACTTGTCCTTCAGGAATTCACCTGCACTCCCCCTGCCTTAGACCAGGAGATGCGATAAGATCACAGCCGGCAGTAAAGCGGCAGCATGCCAAACAAATGTATTTTTTAGAGCCTTTCCGAGGACCATGTCAGCAAAACAACTCCAAGATGCAGTGTGTTGTTGCCTGCACACCCTGTGCTGGCTGGTCTCTGTGTGACACAACAGAGCACTCATCCAGTTCAGTTCCCTCTGGCCAGACGGAAGGAGGATAATGATTCCGATGAAGTTATCCCATCCAGGGCTGCTCACAAAATCACTGGGGAAGGGGGCTTGGTGGAGGTTTGCAGTGTGCTGTTGTACACATTCCAGTTGGCTTTGAAGCAAGCTGAACAAAGTGGAGGATGATGTGAGTCTGATTTCTGCATCTCCTGGATGAGATGTTACATTGCAAAGCCCAAACCTGATCCCCAGAGTCTTCAGAAGAAAACTCCCTCAACCATCCCACTACCACTGTGATTGCTAAGATGGTTCCAAACTGTGAAAAATCAGACAAGGATGAGGGGAGGGACGTACAGGGACTGAGGGATAAAAAGGTTCTTTTTGGTAGAGCAGAGAACCTGCAAGAGATGCTGAGTCTCCACAGAGGATGGGAGTGCTGAGGGAAGATGGAGTTATTTCAAAAATTCAGGCATCAGGTTTTCCCTGTTACTATGTACTCTGCTTTTGTGGGGAGGAAAAAAAAAAAAGGAAAAAAAAAAAAAAGAAACTACATGGCTGACAGAGTTAGAAAATCTTTCTTTAGGTGCTGGTGGTAGGTGATGCGGAGAAGGAGGTAGGCGTGATGCATTGGTACCCTCTTTAAGTAAAATCAAAAACTGTGGATCAGGGACAGTTTAGGTCTCCTCATGAATGGCTAAGGTTTAAGATGCTCTGAGATATAATCTGGACAATTTGTCATCCCTTTCCCCCCCACAGAGAGGATAATTAACACTGTAAAATGCATTAGGCTCAGTGTACCCCTTTCTGATGTCAGGGGCCCATTTTAAGGTCAGTGATTGAAATGCTCTGATGGTGTCAGCTGAGCTTTTGCGTCTGTTGCTAGGATTTTACTCACCAAGGACTCTTAAGACAATGTACGTTCATTAGTTTACAAGAAGATATAATTACCCATCCAAACTGTACCATGTTTCATTTGCTACTAACCTTCTGATTCACCTAGCTAGGTGGCAATGAGAGCATTCGCTAACTGGTGATTACCAAATTAGTTGCATGATAAACCTTTTTCAACATACCTTTCAGGAAAAAAAGTAAAATGAATGATGAGTTGATCTTCTCTTTCAACATGCTGTCATTTTTATTAATTTAACATGAGCCCATCTATTAGAAGGCAGGGGGAGAAAGAGAGGGAGAGAGCTTGTATTCCTCTGAACTCACATTGCAAAAGAGGCAAACAGAAAAATTTCTCAATGTAGTTATATTTTTAAATCCACATTAATTATATATCCACTTATTCTTTGTAAAGACGGGGGCTGCAGCCTGGTTGGGGGAGGGAACAGGGGGTCATGTATAAATTGTCTCCCAAGTACCCCACTGAAATTTCCATAGCATTCACCATATGACACTGATGTGCAAAAATTGACATGAAGATTTGAAAATTGGGACCGAGGGAGACCAAGCATAAAATAACTTCAATTTTGTGCTCTCTCTGTCTCTCGGAGGAATAGTGCAGTGGACTGACCAACACAACACAAACAAGTGAAGGGAAGAGAAAAAAATATTCAGGGAGAAGGATAGGAGTTATTAAAGAGAAAACACACTCCTCACTCAGAGAGAAAGGATGATCAATGGATTTAGTCACAGAGAAATTCAAGCAGAAAATTGCTGCTGTTTTTTATCTGAGAGGCAGAAAGTTTAACCAAACCAGAATTCTCTCAACTCACTCCAAGGCAAACAGTGAAGAAAACCACAGTGTTTTGAAACAGTGGGAGAACTGTGTGTGTGTGTAAATTTTTGTGTGTGATTTTACAATGTTATGATGCTAAATGAATTGTCAGGTTGAGCCCTCACCTCCAGAAGTTCTCAA
Organism: Pterocles gutturalis; assembly: GCF_000699245.1. Classification (NCBI taxonomy): domain Eukaryota; kingdom Metazoa; phylum Chordata; class Aves; order Pterocliformes; family Pteroclidae; genus Pterocles; species Pterocles gutturalis. The sequence continues at coordinate 11,582 of NW_010130852.1, read as the reverse complement.
TATGCAAGATTTTATTCTAGTTTTTTTCTTTCTGTGGAATCCCTAACTGTACACCATCCTCAGTGGAAAGACTTATTTACTTTCCAGGAATCTCTTTACCCATATTCAAAAGTCATACACCAGAGTGGCCATAACAGTGAGGAAGCTGTCAGCCTGCTGTTTATAATCTGCCGTGACTTTTGAAACCCCACCAAAATTAGAAAGCCAGCCTCCTCTACTGTGATGGCTATCAGGCTGTAGACAGAGCCATTGGACTCAGCTGTTAAAAGGGAAGTCCTGTTCCTGCTTCAGAATGAGGGTAAAACCTTAAAATCTGTAAAAATGGATCAGGAAAACAAACCAGCCACAATGAAGTGTTTCAGGTCTGTCTCCTGTTACCTAAGTCTTAAGGAGTTAATCATTTTGCTCTGGACAGGTTGGCACTGTTTTTAAATGCTGTATAAATTTTCTCAGTTACCGTTCTTTGGGATGATTTTGTGACTCTGAATGTGGGTTTTTAGAAGTAAGTTTTGCTTCTTGCTAATGCTTGCCTGCATCCATGAAATCAGCCCAGCCTTGGGACTAGCCTTTACCCTGTCCAATAGATCACTATACAAAAGCAAGAGGCACTAAAGCATCACCAAGCTGTGGAAATAACAGCAAAGTCCTTCTCTTGGAGTATAACTGCTGTTCAGGAAATAGATATCCATAAACTTCTTAGCACTGGATAGGTATTCAATAGCTCATGTCCTTGGATTTTTGGTCAAAATGCCTACTGGGGTTAGAAATTCACTTCAGGCTCTCAGCAGGACCAACCAACCCTGCTGCACTGTGATGCAGACAGACAGATACCCCACCTGTAAGCCCATGGGGGTTTTCTAAAACCCGGAGCTGTTATAACCTTGGTCTTAAAATTCCACGTCTGATCTGGTTTACTCTAGATTAAACAAACTCTCAACACTCACCATCACCACGAGCGCTGAACGAGAATCCTGTTGCTAGTGCTGCTGTTTCCTTTTTAGATCACAAGTTGTTTGCTGGTCTCTGTTATCCCAAATGCACCTGCAAGACAATGGAAATGCAAGTCTATACACTTCTGCTATCTATGTATATAGATAGAGATAGTGCGGAGATAGAAATGCAGGTGATGGTTTTGGCTTTAAAACTAATTGTTCTCTACTTACTCTAAGTCCTAAGGTCATTCTCAGTCTGAGAAGATGCACTGTACAGTTCTGAACACTCCGCTGTCTCACCAGACTATTTTTCTCAGGCTTACTTACTTCATTTTATTTAGCTTCGTGGCACATAAGGTTCCTTGTGCTTGCTGATATGATGATCTACAAGACCAGTGTTCGCATGCTATGGATCTCATTTATTACAGAGTGAAGTATATAATAATGAAAAATAGCTCCAGCTATTCCTTCTCTCTCTCCAGAGTATCTCCACACCCTTATGGATGACCGCACATATCGTCAGCACCATAGAAACAAATGGAGGGGAAACGGCCGTGCGCTGCTCCGAGCTGGAGGACTGAGTGCCTTCGGTCTAGAAGCACACTTGATCCGTAGCTTCTGTTGAAGGCATATTACAGAGAGTACTGGAAAAAAAAAATTATATTTTTTGAAACAGCATGCCTAGATGTGGAGCAGATGGGCCTTGTAGGAACCAGGGAGCAGGCAGAAAGGAGAGTTTTCTATTATAACAGCCCGTAGGAAGCGTTTGTCAATAAACACCTTGAGGATCTTCAACAGCGTCCAAAGGAAAATGCCCCACGATTCGTAGACTGACACAAGAGCTGCCCATCGTTGACTCTTAATGCTCTACTGGGCATGAAAACAACAGAATGGAAACAATATGGAAAGGCCTTGCAGGTAATTTCACAGGGTAACGAGGAATGCCAGGATTATTGTAATTACTGGCACTGGGTGCAACGGAGTTAGTCTAAATTAAGTGCTGGGACCTTTAGGGCAGCTTCTGTGTTTCACACACTGACTGTTTTTTGTAAATTTTGTACTTTGACTCATCTGATACAGTCATATAAAATTAAATGGTTTGAGTTGCACTCAAAATATGGTTTTGAACTTCTTTCTACAACTAGGGAAACTGGGAAGTTATGTTTAAAAAAAAAAAAAATTGAAATTCTCCCTGTGATCACCTGATTCCAGCAGCTGAGGCTTGAAGGAATATCACGAGAAAACTACAAGAATTCACAACACTAAAACAATAACAATGATGATGATATTAACAAGGTTTAATATTATGTAAACAGCAAATAGAATACAGAGCCACAGTATATAATGATTCCATTGCTTTCTTTTACCAGCCTGTTGCAATACACTGGCAACGAGCCAGTTCTGTAATGTGTGTGTCACAGAAACTGTCTTTTATGTAAATACTTAAATCTATTTTACTGTGCCTGAACTGACAAGGTTGATGCCATCTCCCTTTTAATGAACACTCATTGTCCAGTTCCTTTTAATTTACAAAATTGTGAGATCAGAATTTGGTCCAATACTTTTCTTAACACTTTTAAATTACTCAAGAAATCATTCTAAGAATTAATTCTTAATTCTAATAATAAAACCAATTCTTATAATATTTATATTTCTCTGTTTATATTTTAAATACTCTTTAAAGTACTTGAATTTCTCACCTTAGATCTTTCTTTGTTTGTGTACAAACTTTATGGTATTTTTCCTCTAAAAGGCCTGCTCATTCCAAAAAAGAGGTGATTTTAAAAAGAATTTCTTTCTTTGTATATAATCACAGTACAGATTGCATCAAATGCTTTAGAACATACATATAAAACACTCCTGGCTGGTTTCATGCAGTTGGGAGATAGTTGTCTCCCTGTGAAGCTCAAGATGAAATATTCAAATATAAAGAAAAAAAAAAAAACCCAGGATAACACCTACCTTAAAAAAAAAAATCTTCAGAAACCTGCTGGGGAGAGTTTGAGGAGGAAAGATAGATATGATATACTGCCATTTTTGAGAAAGGATGGAAGAATCACCTCCATTACTACCACAGAGAAGTGTTTTCAAGGTTACTTTCAACTACAGAGCAATAGTAGCAAATAGTTTGCAAGCTATCCTGAAGACTTTAACTAGAAAAGTGTTATGCACAGAGGCAAAAAAGACAGTCACAGGCCATTGGGTGCAGCATAATTGGCACTCAGCCCCAGCCACCGGGTTTGGAACTCCATCCAAGCTTTCTCTGAGTCTGACACAGGGCATATATTGAAGTTGGAGGCAGTTTAGTAAAAGCTCATTTTCTTGGACTATATAGTTCTGTCAATATGCAAGCGCTTCACAAACAGCTTCAGAAGTAAAGATGGAAGAATAAAATTCCCACAATTCTGAAATGTCCACTTTTAAGTGTTTGGAAATAGAGTAGCTTGATATTTGTGTTTAGTTTCTATATATGTATGTTTAAAGTAGTTTATATACAAAGATAGGTTTATATATATAATTTTATACATATATATGTGTATGTATGGAATTTTTCCTTTATTGGAATTTTGGAATTGTAATTTTCTTTTATTGAAATATTTCCTTTATTGTTAAATTATTTTAAGAGCCAAAAAGCAAAATAAAACACTGTTTGAAGAACGGATAATCTTAAACTTCAGATATCTCAGAAGGGAAAGCAGAGTAACCTCTAATGATTTTTTCCAATGAACCGCAACAGATTGATCAGACTTTTGCATTTGGAAGCAGAAAGTGAAGGAAGAAAATATCCCACTAATCTGAAAGTAGATGTCATTGGTAAAATCAACAAAGTTTATAGAAGAAACAACCTTTCTTGGTTTGCAGACATCACATGTTTTACAGACAGACAAGGCTTCTTAAGGACATTCGTGATATCTTAATACCTCAATCTTGTTCAGTGTCATTTCTGAATGAGACCATTGTTGAGGCAACAGTGAGTTGCATAGCTCCATCAACCTTCTTTAATTTGCTTGGACATTATGGGAAAACCTCCATAAATCAGTTTTATGACCTCATGAAAAACTTACTGTTGTATGGCATCACTTGCATGAGTTATGAGATAGCCACAAAAAGGACCAAAGATGTCAAGGACAGCAAAGTGGAGCTTTATGTACCCTAGGACATAGCATTGCATTGCTCAAATCTACAGTTGGTAGAAATACCAAAGGCAGACATGGAAGCTGACTTCCCTGTGTCTCCTAAACACGAGGCAGTGATTTGGAAAGGCTGGGAAGGAATTGTTAAAATAAGCTTGATGCAGGTCATTAGTCTGAAGATGTAGTAATTTAATTCTTCATCAGCATTATAAAAAAAAAAAAAGGCAGAATGTACATAGAAAAAAATATATATATACTTAATGAAAAACATAGCACAGGTCAAATGCTCCTATTTTTTTTCAAAGCAACTTTTTTTTTTTTTTTAATTACATAGTGTCTTTTGCTAGGAGACTTCATACAGCTGCAGTGGCAGCCACATACTTGGTATTTTCACAAAATAGACCTCCAGTTGCTCTTTCCTGGAATTTTCTGCTTTAACATTTCATCTCAATGTTTTGTTCATATTTGTCAAAACCTAATCCAAGCATCGCTGAAATTTATGATGCTTCATGGTGCTGTATACCTAAAGCAAAGTCTGAATTTTGCAAATTTAGATGATAGTCTCAGAGACGACCACCTGACGAGGTCAGGTTCTTTGGTGCATTAGGGGTAGAGATAGCCATACACCTCCTATTAGTTCAGTTCCATCAACATTGGAACACTTCATAACATCAAACTGATTTTGCCAGTACTTCTTTTTGGAGGAAAACTGGAAGAAAAATTCTGACTGTTCTAAAGAACCCATGCCAACTTATTGAGGGGACACAGCAGTATTTGGCTTAATGCTTTAATTTCCTATCACATACTAGAGAATTATTTAAAAAAAAACAAAAAAACAAAAAAAAAAAAACAAGCAAAATAATCTGGTTTTGTCAAAATATTTTTTTTTCTTTTATTGACACCAAATGAATCTTATGATGTTTTTTGGCATGAGTACTGAATGTTTCCATTGTCATTCCCATTCCAAACAGAGCCAGGCTCCCAAGTCAATCTCCCTATGCTGAATAAAATGTTTATCCTTGACCAACAGCAGAATGCTCATCTTAGGCAGCCTAAACATAACCCTTCTGTAAATTCCCAGATTAGAAGAGGCAGAAGGTCTTGGGCTCAGCCAGAATGAGCCTTGGCTAGACCTATGTCTTCTCACCTCCCCTCTGTCCCTTGTAGTCCAGTCTGCAGGGAGGGGGCACAGATGCAGCTCTGTAGTACCTATGGGAGGAGGATATTGTTGATGCTGTGTGTGTCCTGCAGCTGCTGATGGTGGGGTCAGATGCTGTCTGCTCTCCCCCTGTTTGCTTCCCACCTTCCCCCATCCTGCCCTCCCTGCAGGTGTCCCTGGGATTGCTCTTGCACCTTAGACCTGAGCAGACTCCTAGTCCAGGAGAGAAGCAGCCGCTGGATACAAGCTGTCTGGACCCAGCGGTGTGATTTAAATGAGCCCGTTTTCTATTTTAACAGCTCTCGGCATCTCTTTGGCACAAAGAGCTGAAACGAATAGATAGACTTTCTGTCTTTCTCCCCTCCCGAGGTCTGCTCAGCTTGCTGTTTCCACTAATCCTCTCGCTCACGTTCTGCTGTTTGAGTTTCTTCTCTTTTTTTTTTTCCCCTCTGCCATTATTCCAGGTGGTTACCCATCCCATTTCACTTACCCCAGAGTGTCACCAGGCTGCTGCCGAAAGCAGTTCTGTTTTCTCTCCTGTTGTGTTCACTCTTTCTCTCTTTTAACTTTTAATCTCAGCCCTGGGTGAGGTGTGCTGAGCAGTCATGATGAAGCTTTCAGGATGTTAGAAAGTAAACTGCTGGAAGAGGTCAGCAAGAGCAGAAACCAATAAAGCACCAGAAGGAAGTTTGATACATACGAACAAAGCAATCAGTAATGATGTGAAATGGTTGGGTCAAACGAGGGCTGCGCACAAATGAAAAGATTCGCCTCCAAATACCTGAAAAGTTTACCTAACCTGCTTTTCCTTGACAGGAGCTAGTCTGTTACCATGAACCACCGCTAACAGCTTTACACTTTGCTTTATTTGCACATCTCCAGACACACATGAGCATCTGGCCATCAGCAGCAGGGTGGATTCTTTTTTCAAAAGAAACTCCTTAAATCCTGTAAGCCTCCTGCTTCCTTTTCTCTTCCATTCCTCGCTGCTTATTACCTGAAAGGTGTGATTTAAGACTAAGTTTCCAATATCCTCTCTTAGCACCAGGAAAGCCATTGAATTGAAAGGGAGGGCCTCTGATGTATGGGAATGTTCAGCGTAAAGGTGGCCTCATCAAGCTCCTACTTAGCCAGAGAGCAATCAGATACTGTGGCTCCCATTAGGGAGGGCAAAATTCCCAATTTGCCAGCCAGGGGAGGTTTGCTTACAAAAGGAAGTGGGTTTTTTTGGTTTTGTTTTGTTTTAAATGGATTTCACTTCTGTTTCCCCAAAACTTACTCAGGAAAAAAAAAAAAAAAAAAAAAGGAGAAAAAGAAGAATTAACCCTCAGGTCAGATGAGCGCGTTTTCATGCTTAGCAAAGATTAAAGTGTTTTTAAAATAGATGGTGAAAACCAATAGCAAGACATTTTGGACACAGCATATTAGCAACTGTCCCCTTTCCTTTCCTCCCTTTCTGAGGTGGTGACAGAGCAAGAGGGGACGTATTTTCCCTCCTTTCGCACTTGAAAGCCAAGGCCCTTCTCTGGCTCTGCTCTTGGTACCGCTCTGGGGCACACTGGGCAAATATTTTCATGAAATTTCCTCAAAAATTAGAGAACTCCCTGACAGTCGCCGCTTTCTTGGTGTCGTCACCGACCTCCTCTAAGGAAGTGTTCTGATATTTCTACAATGGCTGTGGTACATTGACCTGAAGGGAACAAAATTCCTAGAGCCTCACTCAGAGTCAACATGACTTTTCCCTTCTCTGGGAAGGCAGCCAGCCTGCCAGCTGCAGGAGGACCTGGAGGACTCTTTGGTGGACCTGGAGGGCACTTTCCTAGACCTCAGTAAGGGCAGCCGTCATTAAAAGGAGAATTACTTTACTAATCGGAAAATTATTTTTTTGCTAATGACAAAAAAGAAGTCAATTTCTTTGTACTTGGAAGTAGTTATACACCCAGCTATGCCCATCATAATATTATCTCAGATGGGTACTTGTTCCCTGGAGGCCCTTAGAGGAATGACCTTATGTCCCTCTACCTTTCATAAAGCACTGCCTGCATGCATATAAATCAATTAACATCATCAGCGTCTGCTAATTTTGAATTTAGATGGCATGTTGGAAATAAACAGGGGGGTTCATGCCTGTCTAGTAAAGAAAACGCAATGACAAGCTTCCCTCCTCCCTACGTACACACACAAACACACCCACACCGTGTGCGCACATACATCAGGAGCCTTCATTTAGCTGCTTGTGTTCTCTGTTTTCTAGGGGGATTTGGACAAGCAAAGCAACCAAAATAACACCCTGCGACATACACACATCCCTTGTCAGCCATTTGCTGTTTTGCTACTGCGTTATTCCCATTCCTGGTTTTGTTGTTTTTCTGGTATTGCTTGCTTTAATTTAGGATACTGGGAGGGTCATGGTGTTACCAGGCTGGCATGGAAAACACATTTAGACATGGAAAGGATTACTCAATTCATGAAGACTGCTCCCTTTTATCATGACCTGACTATCCACAAGAAATAACACATCACAGCCTCCCCCCATCCCACTGGAGAGTACAACTTACTGGTGTTAATGGTGAAGAGCTGTGCAGAAGCCTTGGGTCCGGACAGGTGAACACGTGCAGGAGGGAGACCATGCTTTAAGCCACAGAGGAAGACCGAAGGAGCCCCAGCAGCTTTTGTGATCAGGCTGAGTGAAAATTTCCCTCCTGACCTCTTCCCTGGCAATCAGGCGAATGGTTCGTACGCGGCCAAGATGCAGAAAGCAGATATCCAAGGGGCTTTAAGGCCCTACAAGCTTGTCAGCAGAAGCTCGTTGTGTTTTGTTGTGGAGGACTTATCCTCGCCCAGGCTCTGTCTGTGTCCAGAGAACGAGTTGAGTACGAGGGTGCTATTCAGAGAACAAAACACTTCAGTGTATGACATGTTTTAGTGTAAGACATGCAGAACAGTATGCTGAGAAGCTATTCTCTGCCGCTGACATATCTTCATGATAAACATATTCATGAACTAGGGATAATTTTTATCTCTGATTAAAGCTGTAAGCAGGCACAACTTTTTTCCCAGTTGACAGCTCTGGGCAAGGAATGGATATGGCAGAACTGTCTAAAATGCAAGTCAAGTTAATTTCCTTGGATCCTGCAATTCTCATCAACATGGGCATTTTCTGACGATCTGATTTACTTACCAGCAGTGCCCAAGCCTTCTATGCCAAGGCAAAGAAAAACAGAGGACATATGCTGAAAAATTTGTAACATGGTCCTCTAATCAAGTGCTGGCTCCATCCTGTATCCTGTTATAAATTGTAATCTACATTGTGTGTACTGTACACATGTCATTATTCTTTCCTCTGATATCTCAGGCAGCTCTGCCTGATTGCATTTGAATACTTTTTTTCAGTCGCTGTTGGTTCCCCTCTTATTTATATGTTGCTTGGCTTGATGGTTGTCTCTTTTTCTTATCAGCAGAAGGACCCAAGGTTACTTTTAACCTTCATACCTGAAGAGCCAATTAACTTCCAGCATCCCCCAATGCCATCCCAATAAATAGAGGCTGCTCTAGCCATATTTCCTTCCACAGAGAGACCAGGATGTTCAGGCAGTTCCGAATCCACTCTTAGCACTACTTCATAGGTGAGATATTCAGAGGATGGTCTCAGCTGAAACATTGACCGCTTTCCTGATTACTGTCTGCTGCTTTCCTCATCACTTTTCTATTACACTCAGAGTATCTGCGTATCCCTTTCACTCCCAGCCCAAAAGGATTCCATTTCTGAGCAATATTAGGATGAGAATATTTCTTGATGGAAGCAAAAGCCAAGAAGGTTTTTTTTATTTTTAGTTTTGACAATAGCATACACTCTTCTTTTTTTCACTTTGTGCAGCCTCCTTACTTCCTCCTTATAAATCCACAAAATACCCTTACAATTATTCACCTTCCATTTAAAACTGCTGGGGGCTAGACTGGCCCCTGTGAGATCTGGAGCTAGGAATTAAAACACCATGGAAGCTTTCAAGGGAACTGCTGTCCTAAAAAAAGAGAATGAAGCACAGGCACACCCTGGGCATAGCCCTTCCACAAATAATGTGACTCCAGCTCCCTTAAATATCCTCAGTAAGTCTCGCTAGGACTTGGGAGAGCCATTATATTAATTCAAGACCACACAGTCCAACAGCATAAGGATTCCTCTCTGATGGAAGCAGCAGAGCAGAAGCAGCGTTAGGTATATGGAGGGAGGAGGTTGCTTAGGGTGGCAAACTGATGGAGCACCAGCATTTCTGGTGGTCTCTGCCTTTATGTGTGGCTGTGCTCTTTGCTTTATCCTACTTTTTCTAAACCTCTTCCATCCTTCAGAGTGAAGGAAGGTGAGAATGTGCAGGTGGCTGCATTCCCCAGGACAGGGAGTTATGTGACTGAAAGCTGGCCGAGTCCTGCCGTTGCTTTACGCCGTCCCAGCTGGTGGCACTACATCATCTCCGTGGAGCCGGGTGGGTGCTTCGGTGCTGGCAGAGGGGGAGAGCAGGGATCAGGCACGAGTCAAGGTCAGGAATGCAAGCATCAATGCAAAGGGAATGTGCATTGCAGGCAGCAGAGAGTCAGCTCTGTGCTGAGCCTGGGAGCAGCTCAGAGAGGATGCTGCAAATGGGGCAATAGCCAGATACTGCCTTGAAATTGGACTTTGCTGCCCTTCAGGAAAAGGGAGAAAATGAGCATCCTTCAGACAGTAAAGCATCATTCTGGGTAGACTGCTACAGAGAAGCATGCTGGACTGGAAAGGAAAAAGTTCAGAGATGGATGGTTGTAACAAACATATAAAGAAGAACAGAGTGCAAAATCTTGCTGGCCAATGGCAAGAAAACCCTCCATTTGTGAATCCAATCGGCATGTGACACACACCTGGTGGTAGTAGCTGAGCCTTCCCATCTGACACTTCTGATTAATCAAGAGCCTCTAAACCGAGGAAACCTCCAAAAATACCCATTGACAAGAGCTCAGAGAGAGAAAGTAAGAAGCTCCAACTGCATCTGCAGAGGCTGTGCTTGATGCTAACAGGTGGTGACGAACGTTGTGTGATTCAGAGCTCAGAGGGGAATAGGAATCTGAAAGATCAAATATCATTCCAAAACACAGCCAGACTTTGGGACCTGAACAGTCGGGCTTGAAGTCTTCCAGGATAGAGCTGAACATGAAAATGGGGAGAAGAAACAGAGAAATCAGTTCCAGCTCAACATTTCTTGCCTTTGCATCCCGTTCACTGTAAATGGTTAAAAACTAAATTATTAATTCCCCTGACATGGCAACCTTCTTTAGAAAGAAGAAAAATACAAAGCAAAGTCTGCTTTTGTTGAGATCTTAGACCAGTATTCAAGTCCCATTTCTTTCTCTATCAATAGCACCTTGCATCCTTCACACAAGTTGCAATGACACTTGTACCCATCCCCTATACAAACATTGATTGGCAGGGTGAAGACTGGCAGAGGTAAGATCCACAAGTGATTTATGAATGCAATTCAGTGGCTCTTGTCAATATGCTTCATAAACAGCCCAGTTTGTTGAATTGCTGGATGTATCATTTCGGCAGGTCTCAGGTTGTCGGCAAGAACTCTGCAAGGCACCAAGGAAGGGAAGGAGAAGGGGTGGAGTAAATGAAGCAGAAGCTCTGGAGAAGAGAAAATTCATTTCCCCAAAGCTGCAGAACTGAAATTCAGCAATGGAAGAAGCTCGCTGGCTTGGCAAACCACGAATTATTGAAAAAGAAAGCACTTTGGGACTCCCTTACCACTGTCCCAAATATCTTTAGCAGTTAACAGCACCCTGTTCCTCTCCTCAAGCAGAGAACTACCTTGAAAATAGTTTATCCATCTTACAGTCAATATTAAGCAGTAATATTAACCAGCACAGGCTATCCTATCAAACCCGAGGTAAATGTGATCTGCATTGGCACTGATGAAGATCAGGTGGGGAGACTGCAAAGAGTGGAGAAGAATTCGTTTGCTTTTCCTATTGTGTCAGAATGAACCCTCTGAAAAGAGGATGGTGCAGCTTTAATAATAAAAAAAAAAAATATGAAAGGAGGAAAGAAAGAAAAAAAAGAAAGAAAGGTGCCTCAGTTGTCTCGGCAGCTGATCAACAAAGGAGCAGTCGTGAGCTGTAACCTCTTGGAGCTGCAGTCTGGAACATGACACATGTCAGGCTATGATAAATGGTGCGGAGTGTGTGCAATTTCAAGCGCAATGCCCTTGAGATGCTCAGGACCCCGATTGCAAATGTTATTGTTAAATTAAACCTTAAAGGAAGGATTGGAAAGGGGAGGGGTGGGTTTGTGAATGTACGTGCTTATGTGTGTATGTGTATTTACTTATA
>NW_010130851.1:0-1569 GCF_000699245.1 Pterocles gutturalis | reverse complement strand
TGCACGTGTTGTCACACGCAGTCGTGCACACACACCCCTGCACGCAGAGTCCCCCCGTGTCCCTTGCAGGGTGACGGTGGCACAGCCGGTGCCCGTCCCTGTCCCCTGAGCCCGTGTCCCCATGTCCCCGTGTCCCCAGCACTACCTGACGGAGCTGGAGGTCCTGGCCATCATCTTCGCTGCCGCCATCCACGACTACGAGCACACGGGCACCACCAACAGCTTCCACATCCAGACCAAGTGAGGGGACATGGGGACATGGGTGACACAGTGTCACCGTGTTGGTGGCATGGCATAGCATGGCATGGGTGACACGGCACGGGTGACACAGCATGGGTGGCATGGCATGGCACGACACGGGTGACACGGCACAGCATGGGTGACATGGCACGGCACAGGTGACACAGCATGGCACGGGTGACATGGTATGACACGGGTGACATGGCACGCATGGTGCAGGTGACACGATGTGGCGTGGAACGGGTGACACAGCATGGCGTGACGTGGGTGGCACTGCGCAGCGTGGGCAGAGCTGGGGACCTCTTATGGGGACATGTGGGACACTGTGGGGCATGGAGGGGACTGAGTGGCATCTTGGGGACACCCAGGGCCACCAGTATGGCCAGGATCCAGCTGTGGTGGCACCTTGGGGACATCCAGGGCCATGGATATGATCAGGATCCAGCTGTGGTGGCATCTTGGGGACCCCCAGGGCCACCGATACAGCTGTGGTGGCACCTTGGGGACACCAAGGCCACTGATATGGTCATGCTGCCACCTTGGGGACACCCAGAGCCACTGATATGACCAGGATCCAGCTGTGGTGGCATCTTGGGGACACCCAAAGCCACTGATACAGCTGTGGTGGCACCTTGGTGGCACCAGGGCCACTGATATGACCAGGATCCAGCTGTGGTGGCACTTTGGGGATACCCAAGGCCACCAATACAGCTGTGATGGCACCTTGGGGGACACCCAGGGCCACCAGTATGGCCAGGATCCAGCTGTGGTGGCACCTTGGGGACACCCAGAGCCACTGATACGTCCATGATGACACCTTGGGGACACCCAGGGCCACGGATATGATCAGGATCCAGCTGTGGTGGCATCTTGGGGACACCCAAGGCCACCTGTACAGCTGTGGTGGCACCTTGGGGACACCAAGGCCACTGATATGGTCATGCTGCCACCTTGGGGACACCCAGGGCCACTGATATGGCCAGGATCCAGCTGTGGTGGCACCTTGGTGGCACCAGGGCCACTGATATGGTCAGGATCCAGCTGTGGTGGCACCTTGGGGACACCAAGGCCACTGATACAGCTCTTCTGCCACCTTGGGGACACCCAGGGCCACCGATGCAGCCAGGACACAGGCATTCTGGCGCCCTGGGGCCACCCCTCTCCCTGGGGGAGGCTCAGCCCACCCCTGGCTGTGCCACCACCACAGTGTCCACGCTGGGGACACCCAAGGCCACCGATACAGCTCTGCTGCCACCTTGGGGACACCCAGGGCCACCAGTATGACCAGGACACAACCGTGCTGGCGCCCTGGGGCCACCCCTCTCCCTG
>NW_010130850.1:0-825 GCF_000699245.1 Pterocles gutturalis | reverse complement strand
AGGCTCTCTTGCTTCCCCACAAAGGGCTGAGACTGTTCTGGGTAGCATGGCATCCTCTGGCCGGTCTGGAAAGGCTGCCAGCATTGTCTCAGAAATGCAGCACAGAGGGGACAGATTCCCAGTGGCTTTTCCCTCCCCAAGGACACGCACCAAGATCTTCCCCCAGGGCTGTTAGTGCTGCTAACAGGTTCCTCAAGCATTTGAATGAGGCAATTAGGAATGGGGCAATCACGAAACCAATGCACCCAGGAATAACCACAGACAAAATCAGTGGACAGGCCATCAGCTCTTACAAATCAAGTCTGTTCCAACAAACAGATCTCCAACAGCCAGGAACTTCTCCTGAATGTGCTTTCCCACCTGCTCCTCAGGCCTGGCAAGGACACACTTTCATCTGGGCTAAACTGCTAACCTTGACTTGCAGCAGCGGTTGACTTTTTTCCTTTGGCACCAACAGAAACAAAAGGATTTACCCCAGCACACCTTGGGTTCTTCCCTCTTCCCTGAAATGAGAACCCCCAAATGGTCCATGTTAGACTTCTGTCTAAGGTGGAAGATACATGTCCCCAGAGGAGGGTTATTGAGTATCTAGCTCTTCTGGGTGAGAGCTCAGTTGTGTGTTGTAGGGCTCCATCCACAATCCATTGCCTGGGCACAGGGCAGAGCAGGGCCTTGGACCCATGCAGGTGCGGTGCCTTCCTGGGCTAGTTCTCATCCTCCCTCGCTAACTGCCCAGAGTGGTCCTGTTCCCTGCAGAGCCTGGCCTGGGGAGAAGTGTCCTCCCGTGAGAGCACAGCCTTTGGTGTGCCCATGTGTTTCCCAGTG
>NW_010130849.1:16601-22236 GCF_000699245.1 Pterocles gutturalis | reverse complement strand
CCTGGAGGAGCGGCTCTTCCAGCAGGTGCGGGACCACTTCAGCTTCGAGCCCCGCGGCAACGAGACCTTCCCGCAGCGGTACCTGATCTCCGGTAGGTCCCGGGGGCCGTGCTGCGGCCAGGCTGCCGCCAGCCCCGGCACGGCTCAGGCCTGAGCTGCTGAGGCTTGACCTGCCTCCGCACTGAGGCGGGCAGCCTCTGGGTTTGGTGCTCGGAGAGGTGTGCTGAGCAGCCAGGAGTCGGTGTGAGCGGAGCACCAGCCCCTCGTGAGCCAGTCGTTCCCCCCAGCATTGTCCATCTCCTCCTTCCCTCTCAGCCTGGCATTCTGGCCAGGAGGTATGGGGTGCAGGTGTGGGGACTGGCCTCTCTGGAGCAAGAGCAGACTAGAAGATGCAGCTGCATTAGGCTTGCATCAGGGCTGGCTCTGTGCATGTGTGCCTTCAGTTGGCAATAGAATAGAATATGTCAGTTGGAAGGGCCCTACAATGATCATCCAGTCCAACTGCCTGACCAGTTCAGGGCTGACCAAGTTAAAGCATGGTATTCAGGGCATTCTCCAACTGTCCTCGATAAACACCAAGAGACTTGGGGCATCAACCACCTCTCTAGGAGGCCTGTTCCAGTGTTTGACCACTCTCTCGGTAAAGGAATGCTTCCTAATGGCCAGTCTAAACCTCCTCTGATGCAGCTTCGAACCATTCCCAGGTGTCCTGTCCCTGGATCCCAGGGAGAAGAGCATACCTCCCTCTCCACTTCCCCTTCTCAGGAAGCTGTGAAGAGCAATGAGGTTGCCCCTCAACCTCCTCTACTCCAAACTGGAGAAGCTCAAAGCCCTCAGCTGCTTCTCACAGAACATGCCTTCCAGCCCTGTCACCAGCTTTGTTGCCCTCCTTGAATGGACCTTCACATTCTTCTTAAACTATGGGGCCCGGAACTGCACACAGTGCTCAGGGTGAGGCCACACCAACCACTGAATGCAGCGTGACAATCCCCTCTCTTGACCGGCTGGTCACGCTGTGTTTGATTCCCCCCCAGGATGCGGTTTGCCGAGTTGGCTGCCAGGGCACACTGCTGTCTCCAATTGAGCTGCTGCCCACCAGCACCTCCAGGTTCCTTTCTGCAGGGCTGCTCTCCGGTCATTCCTCTCCAGGTTTACCCTTGTGCCTAGCATGCTTGTGCACAACATCTCTTACAAGTATAACTCAGTGCTCTGAATGCAGCAGGAAAAGCAAATAGTGACGCAAACATTGCACTCTGTACCCATTGTTCTAATGCATGAGGATGACTCCTCTTGGGTCAGTGTTTTGCATTATCTAAAACCCTGCAACTTCAGATAGCTTAAGCTATGCTGAACAATGAGGGCTTCCAGCAAGGAACCAGCAGTGTTTTCTAGACAAGTAACGAGCTATCATCTGTGTAAGAGAGAAGGCTTTCCTAAAACTGTGACTAAAAAGGCAGCAATTCAGTAACCAGTGTCACATGTTTTTCAATCCTGCCTGCTTGGAGGAATCAGGGAGAGGACAAAGGTGGAGCTGTGAATAGCACCAGCCCAGAGTGCTGCCTGCAGACAGCTCTGCCCAGCCTGGTGCCTGCTGGCTGCTGCCTCACAGAGTGCCTGCAGCCAGGGCTTCCTATGCAGCATCTCACCTTCTTCACATCACCTGTTACTCTGCAGCTTGTTCAGCACCTGCACCCAGTCATACATGTTTCACCAAGCATGAATTCATGGTATCAGCTCAGCCCAAAGACACGGGAATACCAGTGAGTTTTGATAGCACACCCATGGCTGAAATGTCACTAATGAAGTGGCCTTTTTTGGACAGAACATTGGGATCACCTGGTTTAAAGGATTGCATAAAATTTATTTGTTTTCTTTTTAAAGTGTTATCTGTGTGTCCTGGGCAGAGCTGAATAATATTTGTGAGAAACAAAACATTAGCATTCAGTTCTGCTGGGTTACAAGTAGTTCCTTACTCAAAATTCCTGTGAGTAGTTCCTTTCCTCTCTACTGCTTCTTGTGCAATATGAGACTTTTCAGATTACCAGCGAGAATTTGAAGGCAACTGCTGTTTCACAACCAGGAATCTGACTGTCCTGAGGTTAGCTGGCAGTTCCCCAGGATTTCAATCTAAAAATAGATACCTTTTTAAGCAACCTGTCTGGTTTGGTTTTGGCTCCTGTGAGTGGTTGTTTATGCCGGGAGCCACAAAGCATATCAGAAGAAAAGCCAGCATGAAGATAGCAGTTCCATTTCCTACCTGATACCCGCAGTAAATGCAATACAGAAAGAGAATGAGCCTCTTTGTTAACAAAGAGCAATGGTTTCTCTAATGAAAGGTTTCAAACCCATTTCCAAGCCCAGTCCTGCTTTTGCAAGTCTGTGTTGACAATGCCTAGAATTAAATTCAGGCCTCTCTGTTCATGGAAACAGCCTCATGTGTCGTGCTGCAGTGGCGTCTGGAGGACAGCCGCTGTTGGAGGGTCCCTTTGGGTGATGTGGCAATGTGTTGAAATCAACAGTTAACTGACGGTCTGAGGTCTGTTAAGAAAGCTGTTTATTATGCCTCTTAATTCCTATGCAATTTAACACTAAGCCAAAATCAAATGTTTGTTAAAGTCAGCAGGTGTGGAAGCAACTGTTTGTTGGACAAGCGAGTACTGACATCATGGGTCAGCTTGTCCTGCCAGTTGCAATTTGCCTTCAGTTACAAACAGATCAGTCGATGAAGCACATCATCTTCATTTATCATATATATGTATGAAATATTGTATGAGAGAGATATATATATGTGTGTGTTACATATATAACATATATCAGCATATCATCAGCAGTATATCCTGGGGGCATCCCCAGCAGCGTGAGCAGCAGGGCGAGGGAGGGGATTGTCCCCCTCTGCTCCGCTCTGGTGAGACCCCCCCTGCAGTGCTGCCCCCAGCTCTGGGGTCCTCAGCACAGGACAGACACGGAGCTGCTGGAGCGGGGCCAGAGGAGCCACGGAGATGGGAAGAGGCTGGAGCAGCTCCCGTGCGAGGACAGGCTGAGAGAGTTGGGGGTGTGCAGCCTGGAGAAGAGAAGGCTCCGGGGAGACCTTATTGTGGCCTTCTGACACTTAAAGGTGGCTTATAAAAAAGATGGAGAGAGACTTTTTACCAGGACTTGTAGTGACAGGACAAGGGGCAAGGGTTTTAAATTGGAAGAGGGTAGATTTGGAGTGGATATAAAGAAGAAATGCTTTATTATGAGGATTGTGAGGCAGTGGCCCAGGTTGCCCAGAGAAGCTGTGGATGCCCCATCCCTGGAGGGGTTCAAGGCCAGGCTGGATGAGGCTTTGAGAAGGGAGGTTGAACTGGATGATCTTCAGGGTCCCTTCCAACCCAAACCATCCTGTGATATGTGATCTACAGCTTGGCTCCACGTTCTACATCACAGCAGGAACAGCAGAGAGATGCAGGCAATTCCCTAATCTCCGTTTTGTTGGAAAAGTGATCTGTGCAAATGTTTTGGCATGAGTTGGACTGAAAAGGGTATGTGAATGGGAAATCACTCTTTTGGGGATAGCTGTTTCCAAATGGCTTGCATGCAGCACTGAGATTTTAGGGATTTTCAGGCAAAAGTGAAAGTTCCAAGGCATGTGCTGATCTCGTGGAAGCTCTTATTCACCCCTGCTCAAAGGAGAGATTTCTGTAGCCTGACCTTCCTAACACCTTTATTCCCTAGCTCAGGTCTCGGGGATCAGCCTGTTCACAGAATTCTTACGTTGTTAAGCTCCTGCTCAAACTCACCAAAAGTAGAGTCATTTCATGCTCATGTTTTACTGTTTTGTTTTTTTTTGTTTGTTTGTTTGTTTGTTTGCTTCTGTCAATTGTCTCACTCAGCAAAGTTCTGGAAGAAAGGATCTGGACCCATCTTTTTCTATACTGGCAATGAAGGTGACATTTGGACTTTTGCTCAGAACTCTGACTTCATATTTGAATTGGCAGAGGAACAGCAAGCACTTGTGATTTTTGCTGAGCATGTGAGTATTTTAGTCATTATGCATACTACAGAGTCTTGCTCTGTTCAGTATTACTGAATTCAGCTTTCTGCAGGTCTGGAAAAATAATGTCTCTTGCCATGAAGCTGAGGTATAACCTGCTGTGAGCTTTCTCCTCATGGTAGCAGCTCTACTTAACCATGGCTTTGGAATTTTTTTTTTGCTATGCTTACCAGCAATCCAGGATACAGACTACTGTTTCAGTAAAACCTATGGCGTGATGTATTTGCTCAAGACCAGTGCTTTTGTAAGTAGGTTCCACAGGCCTTGAACTCCACACTGCACTGAAGAGTTCTTTTGTTTGGATAATATTTAATCTCTCTAGCCTTTGAAGTCCCAAGCCAACCTTTCCCTAGGCACACCACTCTATTAAAGCTACTATTCCACAAGTTATGCGTGAAGAGATTACCCTGTTGCCTTTTCTAGTTGGGGATTTTGGGAGAGAGACCTGTGCCAAGGGCCCACTTGGCACCCACTGAAGTAGCTTATCATGGACTGTCCATGCTGTATGGGGTACGTCCTGACGGTCTCTGTTTATCAGGTGCAGGAGACAAGGCACTTCCTCAGTTATGAACAGGTTAGAGGACACCACGTGCTCTGTTATTGCACACTTATCCCAGTTCTATAGTGAGAACAAAGACCCGGACCTTGACACCAGCATTTCCTCAGCACATCTCTTTCCTTTCAGAGGTACTATGGGAAGTCTCTTCCGTTTGGACTTGAGTCAACACAGCTGAAGAAGACTGCTCTGCTTACGGTGGAGCAAGCTCTTGCTGACTACGCAGTGCTAATTACTGAGCTGAAGCAGCAGTACAGTGCTGCAGACTGCCCTGTCATTGCTTTTGGAGGCAGGTAAGGGTTGTGTGCGCTCCTACTCTGCATCCTTTCCCAGCCACAGTTGTGCTGTTCTCATGGATCTATTTGGCTCTCAAGCAAGTTCTAAAGGCAGAGCTTTGAGTGATCTGATAGAGAGCAGACGCACCTCTGCCTGAGCTCCCAATAGCTCATCACAAGCAAGAATCAGTGTCTGTCATTGCCTTGGAGAAGCACCACTGACTGGATGTTTTTAGGCATCTTCAGTGTTCGAGTCAGCCTGAACTGCAGAAAACGTGAAATTCCTCATGCAGGATCAGAACACTTTACATTGAAAATAGAGAAAACTGATATTTGGTAAAATATTACTTCCAGGGGCCACCCAGCTTTTTATGAAACACAGCCTCTTTGACAACATCCAGACATTTTTCGTTGGAGGCTCCTTTTATAATTCTGCTCTGCAGCCTGCTGCTTGGTTGCTCCTGGCTTGCTAGCAGAAGTCCTTCCCCAAAGCGCGTGATTTTTGCAGCTCAGAGCTGTGTTGATGCGATGTCCTTGTCTCTTGAATGGCTCCCCACGCTCACAGTAGAGGGGTGCTTCCACCAAATACAGGGCTTCTAATTCATCTGCAGTGAGCCAACAAGCATTTGACCTGACAGTTATCATTAAGCTTCCAGCTCACTGTGGTGGTGACTGGACTGTTGATCTCAGGAGTGCTTGTCCTGCGACTATCCGGACAGTAGCTCAAGCAAAAGGGGCCAGGAGCTGTCCCTGGGGTGTGGAGGGGAG
>NW_010130849.1:13379-16361 GCF_000699245.1 Pterocles gutturalis | reverse complement strand
GCCGCTGCCCCCCACCTGATGACCAAGGCTCAGCCTGTTCCCAGCTAACGATCCCAGAGCAGGGAGAGTCCCGAAACCGCACTCATGGAACGGAGAGAACAGTCCGAGCGTCCCAGACCGAGAGCTGACCGGGGTGGGGGGGGAAGGCCTTGGGAGAGTGACCACCTGGAGCGAGATGACCCGGAGCAAAAGAGATCCGGAACCAAAAGGGCCGATCTTCCGGAGGGTCCTCACCTCTATACTGGGCATGACGGGTATGTTATGGAATAGATTATTGGCCACTCTGGGTCTCAATCCTAAACCTAAGATCAAATCCTGGTGGACAGACAGAGAAGCTGAAAGACCTTGGCAGCTGCGTAAACATCACTTTTTATCAGCTTTCTTCTGAGCACAAATCCAAACCACAGCCTCTTGCTAGCTATGATGAAGAAAGTTAACTCTGTCTCAGCTGAACTCAGGACACCAGAGTTCAGTCTGCAGCAGCCCTGAACAGCACTGAACTCGCAGGAAGAATGCTGAAATATGGCAGAGTTGGAGCAGCACAGCATATCCCCTGGAGAAAAAAACCCTTTTCTGCTGCTTATAACTTTGCCAAACTTTAACCTGAAATGACTTGTGGCAGGTTCCAGCTAATGCCTATTTCCAAGAGCAGGGTTAGGGAAATGCTCGTTGCATACGTGTGATGGTATTTACTGCAGCCCCTGGAGGTGGTGGGGAGGGAGACCTGCATACCTGTAAGCTTGGAGTCACACCAGGTTTTACCTGTGTTTTGGGGATGTCATTTGCCACCCTGTCTTGCCCCACGGAGGTGAATATTTTGTGATTCCCCAAAAAGGAGCACCGACTGGACTTGCCAGTACCCTACTCGGCAGGGCTGCAGAGTCAGTGGAGTTAGACAGCTCAGAGGAACAGTACCACACAAGTTTATTGAATTACCTCAACAACTGCAAAAACCAACTGCTCAGAGTCAAGCCCCAGGTAACACTTATCAATTATCACCAGATCACACTTATCAATTCAGCACCAAATACCGCTTATCAAGTAAAATCAGGAGTAAAGTCAGACAGAAAACAGAGACGGCAAGTTGAGAGAGAAGGGCAGGGGGGGAAGAAAGAGAGAAAGAGAGAGTGACAGAGACAGAAAGATTTTGCCACTCCTTCAATCCTGCTTCCTGGTGGGAATCTTCTTCTGTGGGGTGATGGGTGGCCAAGGAGTAGGTGGTCTTGCTCACCTTTATACAGTTCTGTCTGTCCAGGCCCACCCCTCAGGGAGGGGGGCACAGCTCTGCATCCAGGTTGCTTTTGTGGGGGGCGGCTGGTTCCCTGGTGGGGAGCAAACCCCAGCAACCCTGCACCCCCTCAGCGGGTGTGCTTGGCACTGAAATGATGTTAACAGCTTGCTAACCTGTGATCACAAAAGAGCCTTTTCTTCCAACTTGCTCTTCCTGAGGTGTTCCTAGACATAGTGGAGCCTCTTCTGCATACATGGTCTGCCCGAATTGTCTGAGACAAAACCCAGATGCTGAGCAGTGCCTGGCACCATCCCTAGCAGTGCCCCCAGAGTAACTCTGCAAACATCAGCATATGAATAACTTCTGTCACCTTGGATTTATCTAGCAACCCTTGACATATCTGCAGATTGTGGCCGGGGCGCTGAAGGCCTCTTAAGTTTTATTGTGGTATTTGTTAATGTCTCCCCTTCCCTGCATCTGTGCAGCCGTTGTTTGGGGTGCCCAGGGAGAATACTCTCCACCTCCCAGCACTAGAGAGGGCTGCGTGTTCCGTAGTGTTCAGGAGCACCCTTTGCCTGGCTAGTCTTTGTAATCCTGTCTGCAAAATGTGTCTCCTTGCCCTGCTGAGCAGTGTCAGCTTCCCTTGAGCCGCGCTGGGCTCTGTGCTGAAGCTGTCAGGACACGCTCAGGATGGTGCGGAGTTAAATATCGAGGCAGGATTTACATTTGTCTGCGGAAGCAAACTGGGCTGCTGTGTTCCCACTGGAGCTGGTGTGAGTGTTTGGGGAAAGGCCAGTAAGAACACATTATGTGCTGCTCATTGACCATAACTGGGTCTTTTTACATGAAGATGGCATCCACTAGATATCCAAAAGCTGCTTGTTGCCTTGGGTTAAGTAAACCTGTGAATGCTGGCCTGAACTTTTGAGTGACTATTTTATAGGCTGTCTGTTGAAGGAAATAACTCTTGTCCCCTCTCTGACAGCTATGGAGGAATGCTGAGTGCTTACATGAGGATGAAATACCCAAACATTGTGGCCGGAGCATTAGCTGCCAGTGCTCCTCTGTTGTCTGTGGCTGGGCTTGGAGACCCCTCGCAGTTCTTCAGAGATGTAACAGCAGTAAGTAGCATCTCTTTTCAGGAGCATTATTTTCTTCCTGTTATCAATGAAGGCACTTTCGCAATTTTAAAAAAAAGTTAAAATTTTATTTCGTTCGTAGGTGGAGAATAAGCAAGTAGCGCTGGGCGTGAGGGGAGCATCTGCTCTACCAACAGGTGTACCTTTCCACAAAACCTATCCCTCTGTTTATTCCCTGAAATGTTGCATATCCATTAAGTTTCATAATACATTCATTCATATTAATTTCCTAGCCCCACTTCGTATTATAACTAGCTAAAGAGTCCTTCTGCGCCTGCACAGTGCTCTCTGGTGGTCGTACGGCGATCGATGGGATGAAGTAAAATGAGTCTTCCTCAGAGTTGAACTTTTTCACCTTGCCGCAGTCCAAAGGGCCAGGAGGGTTTTCAGCCAGTTTTAGGGGTCCGAGGAGTCTCCTGTATCTCGCGGCCTTGTGGGTGTTGCATTCTGTCATCTCGGTTTGATTAGCAGTTTCTTCCCCTGTTGTCACAGTTTTGATCCTCTCATCCTGTCTTTTCTGTTTCCTCCATCTGATTTCTGCTGGCAAACTGTAGTTATTTAGAACTGGAATCATGGAGGGGGAAAAGGAGATGCTTGAGAAATTCCAGCAGG
>NW_010130849.1:0-13224 GCF_000699245.1 Pterocles gutturalis | reverse complement strand
TTAATATTTTCATATCATTTGTTTAGCGTAAGACTAAATCCACAGTTAAACAATATACGATCACATAATTCAAAAACTTCTTTAAACAGAGGAGCCTTGTCCTGTAGCCTGAGGGGGAAATTCAGTTTCACAGTTTCTCAGCTGAAACATTCAGCTCTTTACCTCAAGCACCTCCACTGAATGAACTGGAAAGGGAGAAGCAAGGGAGGATACACTCAGGTAATCCTCCCCAGATTAGCATCTAACCATGTCTTCAACCCAAGGCAGGCCCACGGCATCTCTTTCTTTGTGAGAGCAACCCTTTGTTTTAAGCACCTTTTCACTCACAATGTCTTCAACCACACACGGATTGTAAATAATAACAGGGAAGCTCCCAATCTGTGTGCTTTCCAATGCTGAAATTGGCCTGGGTGTATGATTCAGTCGCGATGTTGTACAATGCTGTGCAGTTAGACAGCAATGCCATCCTGCCCGAGGAGGCACTGCACTGTGCGCAGGAAGGCGCTCGCTCAGCACAGGAACATCACCATGCCCTTTCTTTCCTACTCCGCATTTCAACTGTGTTTGCTGGAGAGAGGTTGTTTTGTGTTGTCACATCTTTCTTGGAAGTTATATCATTACATACTTTCAGACATTTAAAAAAAAAAGACTGCAACACAGATTACAGTTCAGTCGGTAGTGTTAATGAGACTGCTCAATTCAAGTGCCCTTATCTTTGCTTCCTCTCTGATTTTTACAACCAAGTCAAATACCTTTCTGTCTTGAGGGTGAATTCTTTCACACAGTCCCATCACTGTCCCATTTCTTTCATTCCTAAACTGCAAGAAGGGTCCTTGAGAAGGGAGATTTCTGTGCCATAGCTGCTGTAGTTTTCTCCAGCATGAGAGCAGCTCTTCTCCATTTCTTTTAACACAAATCATAACTTAATATACCACATTCCTTTAGGAAGGCTGAATTATTTTTTTTTCCTTTTCCATGTCTTTAAGCAGACATCTGTTTTCACAGCATCAGTGCTGGGCAGGGAATGCAATTAAATGGGAACCCTGAAGGACAAGCAGCAGCTGCAGATGTGATGGCTGAGCACTGCCTCAGCTCTGGCAGCTCAGGGCCCAAAAACGCTGCTCTGAGGAGCAGCACAACTTGGTTCCAGCACCTTTAGTACCACTAAGGATTCACTTTCCCATTTCTAGTGACTCAACCATGTTACAGCCTGAAAATTTTCCTTTGTGCCTGGCTGATCTGCCTTTGGATAATTTATTCTTCAAATCCTCTCCCAAAATGCTGCATTTTGCATTGATATCAATGATTCACAGCAGCTCCTAAGCCCCAAGATGGTTGCATTTCAATGAAGAGCTTGGAAATCTTCATTTCACTAACTGAAAAATATGCAAGGCGTCCTGGGCTCACTTCATACCAAAATTTAAATGTCGCTTTCACATTTCGAGGACATAGGACCCATAGGAAGGTGGGAGTGGTTAGAACTGATTTCATTTAGTTTATAAGGAAAGAAATGTACTACCTGGCAGTACTGAAATCTTGTGAGGGTGCCTTTTGTTTGACATAAACTTCTAGATCCGTGTAACACAGATGGCTTTGCATGAACTACCCGTGTATGAAACTGGTGGTCTTTTTGCTCTTATTCACGTGTTTGTGAACCTTATTTCAATGCAGAGACTTACTGGACAGATGGAATTACCAGTAAGGGTAAAGAAGAGACTATCTTATGAAAATAAACACAATAGCATTCGAAACTCTGAGTGTACAAGAGAGCAAAAGACATCTTGTCGCAAAATTACATGTTTTAAAGCAAAAAATGTCATGCCACTTAGTCATCTAACAGGCTTTGCAGTGGGAATTCTTGCTTGGTTGAAGCTAAGTCCTCCTCAGAAGCCATTTTCAGCTGATAGCTCTGTCTTGCTTCAGCTCTGAATATGCTGTGAGTCATTACACACCCCTGAAATTGGGACTTTGACCTTTTCTTGTGAAAAAACTTTCCAATTCATTTAAAAATATATTCGCTCTGTAGCGGTAAGCCGACCTCTGGGCTGTGATCCTAAGCAAGCACTTTGTGTTGTTTTCAGAATAATTGCTTCCACCTTTGGTGTGTTTGCATAAAAGCAATGTGTGTATCTGAAATCTGAATTCAATTGCTCTTCTTGGTGAGAGAACTCTCCTGAGAGTTGTTAATACTAATGAAGGCACAAATCTTTTATGAATCATTGTGGGAGCTCTCCTCTTTGCATTGTCTCAAAAGCAGCTTTCTCTGTGTCTTTTACTGAGCTTTTCCAGCTCGCTTCAAAAGCCTCCAGCTCACAGGGGAAGTGAGCAAAAGGCAGAAAGTTGATTTTGCATCAGGCATTTACATAAGACCAGGTTGTATCTGCCAACTGCCCTCCCTGCAGCCTGGCAGAAAGCCGCGGTGTGAATACTACGCTTGGTGTGAACACTGTGCTTGCAGCCACACGCATGCTTCCCGTCAGGTTCCTGCTGCAGGGGCTGGTCAGGCCATCGGCTGAGGTTAGTTCAGACATTTGAATTAGGTGTGACTCCAAAGAGTAAAGCTGGCAGCCTGGAGGGGGAACACCTTTCCCTGGAATGGCTGTAATGCCTCCTGCCTCTGCTTCTGCGAGGGCTCAGATGAACCCATCCCAGGTCCGTAAGGGTCTGCAGGGGAGAAGGGGAGTGGGTGGTGGTTCCTTAGCACACCGGGCAGCGTGCTGCAGCCGTCCAGCAGTGCCTAGCGGGGAGCTCAGCCACCACAGCAGCCAGAACAGAACTGCTTCTCTGTCCCAGGCCGATCCATCCCCACACTCCATTAGTAGATGAAGATCAATAAGCACATCCAGAAGGAGATTTGGAACCCCTAAAGGGATGCCCAGGTAAACTGTGGAAAACCCCAGAGTGACTTGTCTAAGCATAACTAGCAGACAAAGGCAGAGTTAGGAATAAAAGAAAGGTCCCAAATCTATTTTCAGTTGAGGCTGGGTCTTTGTAAGAAAAATGCTTAGCTAGTGATTTGTGGTTACTTAACCATTGCTGTAGCAGGGTAAAGGGACCTTAAAAGAGCCCTAATAATTCTTATTATTACAAAGCACTGGTTGCCAGCAGGTCTCAAACTGCCCTACAAGCTGACAGAAGAGAAACAGTTTGAGTTGCTAGAGCCCTCAGTGATAGAAACAACCTGTTAAACCAGCATAACCAGCCACAGCTCTTCAGACATACCTTAAAGTGCTTTTGCAGAATCAGTAATGTTTTTTCCCAAGAAAATGGACGCAGCCTTCTTGGTCACTGGTGGCTTAAGAAGAAAAGCAGGTTCCCAAACCAGTGCTCTGTCCCCCACACATAGGTGGCTTCTCCATGGCTCCTTCTCATAGACAAAGTGCAGTTGGAAGGACTCTGTTGTGTGGTTAAAAAAACCCAACAAAATACCTCTAGGCCTAGCAGCCTGGCACCCTCTTCCCATGTCCTGGCCAAGGCACGTGGCTCCTCTTGCTGCTTCGTGTTCAGTCCAACGGCTCCAGCAAGTGCAAAGTGTTTGTCCCACAGCTCATCCCAGCGAGACCTGGTGACACAGTAGCTGCTGGGTCTGCGCTGTGCAGGCTGCTGGCTCCTGCTGGGATGTGCCGAGTGTCTGGAGGACAAGGCAGAAGCGCCAGTGTTGCTGCTTCTGGAGACGCAGATGAGGTTCTGACTGGGGGGCCAGTAACCCCTGTCATCTCCTGCTACTTCTGACGGTTCTTACCAGCGCAGCCTCCACCTTTATGTCCTCTGCGCAGCCGTAATCCCGTGTCTTTTCTGCCCCTTCAGGATTTTCAGAAGTCCAGCCCAGGCTGCGTCACAGCTGTCCGCAAATCCTTCCAGCAGATTAAGGATCTGTGCCTGAGTGGAGGTAAGGAGAGTGAGCAGTATGGACGGCTCCCTGAGGGCAGCCAGCAGGCAGTCCCAGCTGTGCGGAGAAAAGTTCATTCAGTTTTACTTCAGCTAGATTTTCACGTGGTTCAGCTAAATCAATGCAAATGCCCACCTCGCCGCCTCTTTCTGCCTGCACAGTTGGATTTTGATTTATTGAACAGTTTCAGTTAGCATTAAAACTAGCAGCCAATGCCAAAATGAAAGCATCTGTGTGGGAGCTTGCACAGTGTTAACGCAACCGTCTTTTCTGCGCCAAAGTGCAAAAACACCACCAAGTGCAAAACACCTACATTTTATGCTGGTAAGGCCTAATGTTTCATCAAATGCTTGTCCTCAGCACCCACACTGTTGAGAACTGTTCAGGTGGGTATGACAACTGTGTGGCTCGGCTCACTGAAGTATCTGAGAAATATTTGGAAGGCTTTCTAGGTCCTGAGGCAGCCATCACAGTCTCTTTCATCTCCAACCTTGGACAGTTAGGTGAAGCCAAAGACAGAGGCTGGTGAAGATCTCTGCAGTGTCTCCCAAGTAGGCCAGACCAGAAATCATGAGCTGCTGCATCATCATGTCCTGGGAGCCCTGCATGGTGCTGGAACAGCTCCGGTGGGTTCTTGGTCTGTCTCGAGGCTTGGCTTGGTCTGCAGTGCTGCACGTCGGGGGCTGCATGCCTCCGATGGCTGCTGCCCCAGAGGAGCTGGGGGTCCAAAATCCCATTTAGCTTTGGGTCACAGCAGGAAGAACGTTACTGTTAAATAGCCAAGGTCCTTGAGGTCTGCCTGGGGCCACGATTTCTGCAGTGGGGTGGAGAAGGTGGGCGTATTTAAGGATTAGGCTCTCAAGTGAGTATCCGGAGGCAGGTCCCAGGCCTTGAGTTTCCACGTAAAGACAGGCAGGCTCCGGTGGACAGCTTGCTGAGAGGGTGGGGACAGGCAGGAACTGTGACTCCAGAACGTGGAGGATGAAAATGAAGGGAGCAGCTTTCCTCAGTAGAAATGCAAAGGTATATGAGTGCATCTTGAAGGAATCTCTTCAAAGATAGATTTCCCGAGTCCAGCTGACCTCTCTGCATCACACTGAAGTTTGAAGGCACGTCTCAGGAGTCCTTTGTGACTTTGTGAGGACTATTCTCCCTTGGCAATTCTTACTGCAAATGCACCCAGCTCACAAGGAGGTCTTTTTTTTTTTTCTCCCTGCCAGTTCTCCCAGCTGTTGAATCCCACTGTGACCTGTATGCTGTACCCTGCCCTCCTGCATGAGGGCTTGCCTGGGGACAGTGCTCTGCAAGGCATGGCAGACCCCAGGAGGTAGCCTGTGGGGGTGAGGAGGCAGCAGCCAGGCAGGGCACTGGCAAGGACAGTCTGTTACCAAGCTCTTCTCGCTGTGCCAGCCAGGACTGCTTGTCTCAGTGGGTGCTGCTCCCCAGGGAGGTGTCAGTGGCTCTGGGTGGGGCAGAGGGTGGTCCATGGGCCACGCGGGGTTGTGAAGCTGTACAGGAACGCTGTGCCTGAACAGACACGTCTGTGTAACTTTAGATGTAATGTGTCCTTCACACTAGAAACCTCATCTGCATGTTACGGCATCTCCTTACTACTGAGTGAAACAAGATGCCGAAGCCTGGTATTATTTCCCTCTGTTGAAGTTTGTGTCTTTCATTTTCCTTCCTTCTGCAGCCTATGATGAAATCAGCAGTAAAATGGCCACATGCAATAAGATTTCTAACAAGGAGGATGTTTACCAGCTTTTTGGGTTTGCTAGAAATGCCTTCACCATGATGGCCATGATGGACTACCCTTACAAAACTGATTTCATGGGTCACCTCCCTGCCAATCCAGTGAAGGTGAGTACCAGGACGTGATTTCTGATGTGTGCCTTGGTGACCGGAGTGCAGGGGGCTGCACCGCGTGGGTGATGGTGATGGGGAGGTAGTGGTGGCTGTTGCAGCCCTTCCACTCTGACAGTAAATGTACACAGTTTAAACTTCTCTGTGACGGTGAGCACTGTGTTTGAAATGCGCCGCTGTAAGGCTCATCGGGGAGGGTTTGCTAGGGCCACTCCTGCCCTGCTCTGGCTTTACCTTAGACACTAAAGCCTCTGCAAGCTTGTTGATTTCAGTTTTTAAACACTACAAACCTGTGGAGTTTAAAAAAAATGCAGTTTTGTTCTATCCCACCTCAACACACTTCCATAGATCTATTTTTCTTGGTGGGTAGGGATGGAGATCTGAAAATAGACCCCTTTGTACATATCGCCCATACCTCTGAGCATAACGCAGAGAAATGTCTGCTGCTGTGGGGCCTGGAAAACCGGTACACTGTCAAGAGAGTCGCAGATGGCAAAGTGTGGGAAAGGGGCCTGGATCTCAGGGGCTTACAGAGACTTCTTAGACCCCCGCTGCTTTGGAAAGGTCCCAGCTTTGATCCCAGATCCCCAGTTGCTGCTGCAATTCTTGTTTTCTTCTGGTGTGTGGTCAGCCTTGTGCTGCTGCTGGCGGGTCCTCCAGCACCCCACGCCAACAGGACTTCATTTGCCTCTGGCCTTGTGGCGTTGATTGCTGGAGTCCTACCTGGAGCTAAACGCAGGCTGTGCAAGAGGTCGTACAGGCTACGCTGTGCCAGAACTCAGCAAATGCTGTCTCTGGGCGTCCAGTTCCCTTCTAGGGTGTGTTTAACCCTCAATTTAAAATTGAAATAATTATTCTGCCCCCGTCCCCCACCTTGAGAAGGGCGTTAAAATATTCTGATTGTAGGAAGGAACTGTCAGGTATCACTGTGGTCTCTGCACAGCTGCTCAACTTAGTAAAGAAACTGTTTGTCCTAGCCTTGTCTCCCTGGTTTTATGCACTTTGGTTGCCAGAAGGGAGAGAAAAAACCCCAAAACCCTGTTGCATTAGGCCCTTGGAAAGCTGATGAACCATAAAATGTGTAAGTGATGATTTTTAATGAATCTTCCAGCTTAGCCGTTCCGCGGAGCAGAGACTGTTAACTCTCCTGTCTGCAACTTGCCTGTAATGTGTCTCATCCAGGTCGGCTGTGAACAAATCCTTGCCCACACAGACCCAATTCAAGGCCTGGCTGCTCTTGTTGGTGAGTTAATAGTATCAGTTTGGTCTTTTATTTAGCACTTTATTTTTTAGAAGCACGTGTAAGTAGAGTTGTTGTGGCGTTGTGTCTCCACAACTCCCATCTCCCACTGGGACGTTTTGCCCCATATTGGCTTTGTCCGTCGGGATGTCCCATCGTGGCCCATCGGTTCGTTCTCTCACCTTTCCAAACTTATTGTCATTGGGTTTTTCAGCCATTGCAGACCCTGAGCCTGTTGACTGTCCATGTACTTGGTTCTTTCTAAAAGTTTACCCAGACTCTGGCTCAAGCAGTCACAGGTTCAATGCATGTTCAATGAAGGAAGTTTTCTGGTCTGCTTGTTGAGGACAGGGTTGTCATCACAGTACCCTACGGTCTTAATCCAGTGGCACAACAGTATTAAATACATGGTGTATATTTATCTCTGTGGGTGCTTCATTTGTTAGCTAGGAGTGTTTGTAAGGAAATTATTAGAAATAGAATCAAAGCTCTTTTGAGAGTTCTTCATTAAATCTTAAAAGTTGCTCATTAAAAATAAGTTCTACATTGGTCATTATTCAGAAAAACAGATTCTGAATGACAAAAAATTGATTTAAGGAATTCTTACGGGTTTAATACAGCTTAGTAGGATTGGGAACTAATTTTCTTTTTTTTTGCAAATTATGCATGTCACCATAGCAACAAATTAGGCATAGCAGCAAGTCAGAAACATACCTATTCCAAATCACTGCTAAAGATGCTTGGCTGGCAACTGGAAGAGTTGTTAAAATACTAATGTCTTGGCAAACACTGTCAGATCTGCTTAAGTATTCATATCCTACTTCTTTTCTGAGGCAGAGTGGGACTCTTGTTTCTTTGTGATGGACAAGCTGAGGGTAGATTTCTTCCTCCTGCTCGCAGGGGAGCACTTTGTGCCTCTCCCCACCTCGCCAGCTGCATTCACTTGGAACAGTTTAATCGTGCAAGAGGTGTGATCCACCAGAGCTTTAGGCAGGGGACTGGCTTTCTTCCATATCCGCCCTTCTGTCTCATACAGGAAAACACTGTCTTCTTTCTGCATGTGCCGCAGCGACGCACCTCCTGCAAGGTAGAGCGTAGACTCGTGGGCTGTGATGCTGAACTGGCAGCAGTTGAACGGGGAGAGTGTTAGCGTTGTCCACTGGTTGCTTACAGGACAATAATACTCCGTCTCGTTGACTTGAATCCATTCGTCTGCCTGCAAAGAACCAGACCAGCACTCACCTACGTATCATGCCTCATGTGGGCATCGCTGTCACATCAGGCTCACCTGGTTCACGATAAAGGCAACCAGCGTCTCAACATCTGTTTGAATACCATGGGGCTCAAGGTGCCAGATTTTGAATCTAAATTTACAAAATAGAGCCTCAAAAGAAACTGGATAAAATACCAGAATGGCACGGCTTTAAAGGAGCTTTGTTCTTCTTGGAAAATCAGAGGAGTGAGCTGAGCAAGGTGCCACAGGCACCTGCTGGAGCTGCCAGAGCAGAGTGCTGCCTGCTCTCCAGACATTTAACATATTACAAAGGAAATAACTGCAGTCGATACAATGGAGGGAAGGGATGGCATCCAGAGGGACCTGGACAGGCTGGAGAAGTGGGCCCATGAGAACCTCATGAGGTTCAACAAGGCCAAGTGCAAGGTGTTGCACTTGGGCTGGGGCAGTCCCAGGTACTTGTACAGACTGGGAGAAGAACTTGAGAGCAGCTCTGCAGAGAGGGACTTGGGGGTCCTGGTGGATGAGAAGCTGGACATGACCCAGCAGTGTGCGCTGGCAGCCCAGAAGGCCAACGAACTCCCGGGCTGCATTAACAAAGGGGTGTTCAGCAGAGGGAGGGAGGGGATTGTCACCCTCTGCTCCGCTCTGGTGAGACCCCATCTGCAGTGCTGTGTCCAGGCCTGGGGTCCTCAGCACAGGAAGGACGTGGAGCTCTTGGAACGGGTCCAGAGGAGGCCACAGAGATGATCAGAGGCTGGAGGACCCCCCCCATGGAGATTTTGAGGGAACTGGGCTTGTTCAGCTTGGAGAAGAGAAGGCTCCAGGGAGACCTCATTGCGGCCTCCCAGTGCTTGAAGGGAGCCTGTAAACAGGAGGGGGAGCGACTGGTACAGGGAGTGACAGTGACAGGACGAGGGGGACTGGTTTCAAACTAAGACAGGGAAGATTTAGGTTAGACGTCAGGAGGAAATTTTTCACTGTGCGGGGGGTGAGGCAGTGGCCCAGGGTGCCCAGAGAAGCTGTGGATGCCCCATCCCTGGAGGGGTTCAAGGCCAGGCTGGATGGGCCCTGGGCAGCAGTGGCTGGTGACCTGCCCACAGCAGTGGGGTGGGACTGGGTGATCTTTAGGGTCCTTTTCAACCTAGGCCATTCTGTGATTCTGTGGAATCATCTAAAGAGGGCTATATTGCATTGAATTGGGGACAATAACTGAGTTTGTGTCATTTGATGGAACTTGATGTCAGCCTTGATGTGCATTTTCTCTTGGTAGATTTCTGCCCCTTCCTCAGTGAGCAGTTCAGTACTCTGAGACACCCTTGTTCCTTCAAAAGACACCACACCCATCATGGTAAGATGGGGCCAGGCCCTGAGTCTTTACACTTTCAAATGGGAATTGCTGAATGATGTTTGAAAGCTCAGTTCTCTTCAGGGAATGGGATTCTCCTGGAGTGAGCCTTTTGGTCCCTGTCAGGTCTCATCCCAGCTTGCCCTCCCCAGAAGGCTGGGCAGTGCTTTCCCTCCTCTTTCAGAGATGGGAAATCCAGGTTTGAAGAGACTTAATTTGCATTCCAGGGCCTGAGCCCATCTTTCCTAAAATCCAGGCTAGTCTCCTCACCACAGACCATTCCTCTTCCCGTCTCCTGGTGTTTCGCCCCCTCTCAGCCCCAGCAAGGAGAACCAGGCAGTCAGGGTGTTTGGGGCGGGTACGGGAGCAGTTGTACACTGCGGTTTTCCCATGTTAGCAGGCTGCATCTCCACCATATGTTTTCTCTATTTTAAAAAATGCTTTAAACGGCCTTTGTACTCTGTGAACAAATAGAGTGTGACAGCAGGGCAGCCTCGAACGCATATGATTGTCATGGCAGGCACATTTTCGTAAGCTTATTGGCCTGGCTTGAAACTGTGCCAGTCCACTAAGAGACCAAAAATAATGAAGTTACTGGTTAACCTGTTGGAATAAAACAGTCAGAGCCTAGCAAAACAGAGACCCCATTTGGGATCAGATTTGGGATTATAAGGGCAAAGTAACTTACTCCTTTTAGTGTCCTTCCTCCAATGCAAAAGATCCTGTCCCTGACTGCAGCCATCCCGTGATCACAGCGAGCAGAAGCCATGGCACTGTTGCCAATCCAGCGTCGGAGGCGAGGGAGGTAGCTGTAAGTGTCTTGTAAAGTTTTACCCCCAGAGAAGCCCCCTAGAAGGAAAGCAGAAGTCTTGAAAATCTATCCGTCATCCTCTCTGACATCCAGCAAGCCTTCTACAAACATTAGCAAAGCTGGGTTTTTTTTTTTTTCCTCTTTAAAATACCTAACAAGCTCAGGTTTAAAATTTCACACCATTCTGCAGAGCCAATGTGGTGTGAAATTTAAAACCTGAGCTGCTTTGGTATTTTAAAGAGAAAAAAAAAACAACAAAAACCAAACAACAAACCAGTTGCAGCTCTTTCTGTAAATAGTTTTCCACAAAAGATTTTTGAATAAAGCTCTTTGGGTATTTCAGGAGTAACCAGGAACAGCTTTAATTAGGGAATCTGCTTCCAGCATGTGCAGTGGTGGTTTGAAAGAAACGCATTCAAACCTCTTTGAACTTTGGATCTTCGACAGAAGGTCAGAGCCAATCTGCCAGTGCTGTTGTCAACTTTTTTCTTTATTAGGTGCTCAATTGTGTATTTCAGGGGTGCATTATAAAAAGCCCCTTAAAGAAAGAAGGTGCTGCTGTGGGAAGGGTGAATGGCTCCAGCTGCCTGCCTGTTGCATCCCAGCCTGCAGAGGGTCTTTGCAAACAAGGAGGATGAGTTTCAGGTTGGCCACATGCCCCAGCTCACACAGGCTTCGATGCTTTCTGTGTGTGGACACTGTCTGCATGGAGCTTGTCTTTAAATCTTGTATCGAAGTCATGCTCTTAATTTTTCAGTTTTCTTGGACGGGGCTGTAGGCTGGCCAAATCAAACCTGCAGTTACCCCACTAGTTTAGAAGAAAACTAATGCTGTAGGTAGGTAAGATTTTGTACCCGAGGGGTATAGTGTTATCCAGCCTAGGTCACTGTGGTGTGTTTGAAGCTCTGTGAGGCAATTTTGTCCTTGCTCTCTGGTAGGAATTGAGACCAACAGAGGTTAAATGAGCTGCTTGTGGCACTACAGGACAGCTGAGTCAAAGCAGGGACTTGAACCTAAGCCTCAGCTGTTCTCCCAGCTGAACTATTATCCTTCCTTTCCAGACATCATGCTGCCCGTGCAGGAGCCCTGCTGCCAGTGGGCACGCGTCAGGGCAGGACAGCCTGTCTGCTGCCTTCTCTGTCCTTGGGGCCTCGGGCACACAGTCCATCGCAGAGAAGTGCCCTTCACTGTGAGTGTGCCACTGGAGATAATCTGTACCAGTGGGCCTGGCTGGCTGTAACTGGTTTACGAAGCAGGGAGCCTGCAGCCATGGCAGCCGGGCACAGGACTTCTGACTGCAGAGGCAATAGCACAAATGACACAGTGCTTTTCCTAGGACAAACCAAAGATTTCAAGCCCAGATTAGTAGCTACAAGAGCTAAATATCCTACAACAGTTTCCTGAAGTGTTTAAACCCATGCCGCTTCATTGTTAAACATCCTGCACCATCTACCAGAAATCTCTGTAGAGACCGCGGTTCCCTTGCAGGGCAAGAGCCGTGCAGGCTCAGTGGGTAAGACAGTAAGAGTCTGCATTATATCTTTTTGTACAGATGAACAAAGCAGTGTGGTAGGGCGAGTCCCACACCTTCCATTCAGATTTAATACCGAGGTTTAATCCCACCCCCAACACTCTGGCAGCCCTGCTCCTGGTTTACCTTTCCAGACAGCAAAGCTTTGGGATTTAGCCAGGATTGCAAGGTCAGAGGAGAGCAGGGCTGTAAATTGCAAGGAGATGATGTCGCCTTTAATGTCTTGGAAAGAAGAGAACTGCCATTCAGGAGGGCAGTGAGGCCGTGCTAGAACAGCAGGAAAGGGACACTGGAGCTGTGGGTGTTACTGGTGTAGGTGCAGGCTTAGACTGTGACATTAAGATGCCAGCAAAAGTTAATGGAACTATATGAAAATATGCTGCTTTCTGCTAGCTCTATCACCTGAAATATAGAGGATTCCCTTGTGGGTTGTGCCTGCATGGTCAGCAATAGGCATGGGGAAAGGAGCTACGAACTCCCACTTGTTGTCAGCGGGCTGGTACAGTTCCACGGTGCGGGTGAGGGTCCCCAGCAGCGTCCCACCACCCACGGCAAAGATGCGATCAGACAGTACATCCGCGTGGAAGCGTGTCCGCCTCTCCAGCATGCTGGCAACCTGGAGCCAGGAAGCGTTGCGGGGATCAAATCGAAAAACCTAGGATTACAGCAGATGGATGATGGTTAGTAGAAGGTGGGCTGCTGGCTTGTATCTCATCTGGCTTCAAGAGCTGATAAATGTTTTCCCTGGGCTGAGGAAAGTTTTACATTCAGACCTGAACAGGCTCAATTCCCAGTGCCAGGCAGCTGACAGAGCAATACATCCCCAGCAGAGCTGGAGGCTCGGTTATAGCCTTTCTGTGGGGCTCTGGGAACCAGCTGTGCTCTGAGCGTGCAGCAAGCAGGAGGTGAAACGCATTGGCTTGGTTCAAACACCAGCTAGTGTGTATCTGCTGAAAACTGTTTCAATGAAATTTAAACAAGCGTGTTTTGCATCTCTGCTGCTTTTTGAGTGTGTAGTAAAGACAACAGCTGAGCTTTGCCTGCTGCTCTTGCACAGGAAGAAGGCAGGAGTGCCTTCCCCCCCCTTCATCCCTGGTGGCATCAGCACAGGGGCACAGCACCTCTGCTAAGGCTGGGCTTCCACTCACATCTTGGTCAGCAGTAAATACCTCCCCAAGCTTGTTTTGTCAGTCCTGGTTAGAAAGGCCAGGTCACTGAGCAAGGGCTGTATCTGCAGAACCACACGTGGTGAGCGCTGCGCTCGGGCCCTGCTGCATCCTCTGCTCCGCTGCTGCTGAGCTGCCTCCT
>NW_010130848.1:19999-41113 GCF_000699245.1 Pterocles gutturalis | reverse complement strand
AATAAAGCTCTAAGATGGGCAAATTGCATTTGATGAATGCCACAGGTGCAACACTTTTCAATACACCTTTGCTACGCTAATAGCAATAAATGAGGCTCTGAGCCCAGTGAGGGGTGCCAGGCACTCTTCTAATAACAGTAATTCCAAAATAGTAGGTGAGTATGAGCTTAGAAAAGAAAAAAGAGAAATCAAAGTACTGTCTCAGTCTTGTTGAAAGAAGCTTTTAACTTCTTTTAATTTCCAAAAAAAAAAAAAAAAACACCAAACCACAAAAGGCAACTCTTAATTATGCAACTTTTTGCTGTATAACATTTACCATTCTAGAAACGTCATAAATATATTACAAAACAAGCTTTGGAGGACTGTGGACTTTGAATCCAACCTGACAGAGGATTTCAGGATAATAAACCACCAAGAAAGGCCAGAAGTGTGGGGGAAGATAAAGATCCTTCAGACCCTCAGTGAGGTGTGGACAGGGTTTGATGGCTTCTGTGTCTTATCTATGTCCTTAAACCTGCCTTTTTCCAACGTTTTTCCAATGTTTTTCCAACATCTCCTTCATGTGACACCAGCAGCAGAAGTGGGCTTTGGAGAGTCTGGAAGGAAGAGGAGGATTGCAGAGGCAATATCCCTGTGAGTGGCAAAGGAGATTAAAAGCATCAGGAGCACTTGGTGGTCATCAGCAATGATCTGTCTCTGGGGAATACTTACACCCAACTAGTTATATGACCTGTGCTGTCTACACACTTGTATTAAACAGCAAATGTTTAGGGAGTGGCTACCACATATGGTGGGATTTACAGCCAGGTTTTTGCAGTTTGAGCATTCCTATCTGAAATATTTATGTTCTGCTATCGTACCACAACTAATTTATCAGGAGCCGTTACAAAGGTGATAAAGCAACGTGGAGGATGGCAACATGTTTCACATAGCAATACGGTAAATAGCTCGGCAGCTTTTGGATATTGTGGATGACCACATTTATTTTTTAGATATCTAGTTATTTTTAAATTGATGAGCATAAAGTATCTATTCTGCTAATGAAGGCAAACTTTCATCTATCTGAAAATAGTTAGTACTGTCACATATTTGAAACAGAAAAAGTGATGAAAAGCTGGGGACTGATGCAGTGAGAACTTGTCGCTGTTGCTGCACTTCAGCTGCAGGTGCAGCACAGGGCTGCCCAGACTCACTCTGTGACAAGACAAGGAAGAGCTGTTATTTCGATCATCTCCTCTGACTTCCTGTCTACTCCAGGCTTCTGAAATTCATGTGACCCTTCTTTCAGCAAGCCCATGACTTCTCATGGGTCTGGAGCATCACTCCAGACCCGGCGTCCAGGCTCACCCAGGATTACAGTTTGCTGCTCACTTGGGGAATGCTGCTGCTCACAGTTTGTGCCAGTTCAGGTAATGAGGCTTCTAATGTGTGGGCAGTTGCCTACGGAATCTGCACAGGTACCTCTTATACACTTTACAGACTTTGCTTTTACTGAGTATGGTCTCCACTCTCTCTGACTGCTCTTGGGTGAAATTCTGCAGGATTTAAAAAAAAAGTATTGTCCTTGTCAAAATCAATGTGTTCGCGAAAGCAACTGCACCATATTCAGAAGACACTTCTTCAATGTTTTGTTTCTCCAACTGTTTGAAGGCAATTATTTACACAGCCATAGTGGAATGGGAAATGTAGATAAGGAAACCAGCCTACAAGCACTCGCTATCTGCATTTAACTGCAATATAAATGCCAAATAATGCATGTGTTGACCATTTGTTAGATCTTTAATACCTGCCTGAACAATAACCCCAAAAAGTCAGATGGAGCTTCATTTAAACTACTTTTCAATTTAAAATAAAGTAGTTAATCACTTGCACAGAGGGACTTTTCTTCAACAACCTGGCCATCCTCCAGGTTATGGTTCAGAAGCCTTTGCAACTCCATTGGGAAGAGGAGGTGGTTGTGAAGGACTAACAGCAGCAGCCAAGTGTGGAAATTTCACAGGTGGAAGATATTGGCAGATGTTCCCCAACTTGTCCCTCTTTGCTGTCTCCTGGGATACAACACGCCTTCTGCAAATACATGGCTGGTGTCAGGAAGAGAATGAATCTGTTGCTCCAGAGCTGATCCTTCCAGGAGGAGATACTCTTTCTGGCTACCTGTCTGCAATAATTTGTCATAGCCCTCTCCCAGTGCTTTTCCCCATAGAGAGCACTGCTGATCCAGCAGCTTGAGAATGACGCAGGATATCAGTGTTTGGGCTGCTGCAAACTCCCTCCAAAAAAATATCCGTACTTGCTGTAACAGAAGTTCCTTACGTAGTTCAGCTTCCTGGTCATGTCAGCAGGTGCTGCCCCAGATCAGAGCTATCACCTGCCGAAGGCACAGGCTTACAAAGAGAGCTGAGAGTGGTCTGTCTCTGCAGCAGTGTGGCTGCTGCTCTGTGTGTTGCCACTTTGGTCAGGCAGGTAGTTTGGGAAAACAACAAACGAGAAATCTGGATATTGTCCTCTCTGCTCTCATAGGCATTTTCTGTGTAGCCTGGAAGCTTCTGAGTAAATGGCTTTGTCTCAGATACAGAGAAGGGACAGGTAATTAAGATTGCTAGAAAGAAAAGTGAGTGTATTGAATTAATTTGTTTAGCCCTTATAGGTGCATTGTCACAGCTAAGTTTCATTTCCAAGTTTTCAACCCTTGGTTACATGTTTGAGCATGAAACTATTCTTCTGTGCTGGAAAATCCTCTGCTTAAAAACTTTCTTTCTCCAAATCGGAAGGCTGAAGTAGAGCACCAGTCACAAGTATCTCCCATGTCTGCTGTAATCATATCTATTTAAAATCTACATGCTAAGATTAAGAGATCAGACCCAGCCTGTGCAAAAACCAGTAGCCCATAGTACAGAGCAAGCAGGTAAGTACTTTATTTTCTGTTAACTGCTGACAATTGCTGTGGCTCGTTCACATTTGCCTCATGCAATGGAGTGGACAAGTTGGCTGTATTTTGTATGCCCTGCAGCACCCCATCCATACTGTCAAATGTGGCATGAAACCGAGCCTATAGTTTTAGCTGGAAGATGGAAAAGCAGCAGATATTCCTAAAAGAAGGGTTTATTCTTTGTTCTTGTCTTTTGAAGACTGTGGTCACCCCTGACAGCTGAGTCTGTATGCTGCATATGCTGCAGAAATGGTTTTCAGCTTATTAACTCCAAAAACATCAGAACATCGAGTTGAATTTACCAGTTTAGGGATCTGATTTTAATTACAACTTAAGTGCATTACAGAAGTGAATGCAGATTGATGTTGCAGAAGGAAGCTGCAACAGCAGAGATGGATCAACTCCCTCACTTGTTAGCTGTTTGATGGGAGGTAACTCCAGTGATGGCTTTGGTTTGTCACCAGCGTGTGCTCCATTGCTGCTAACCCTCATCCAGGCGGGCTCTGGTGGCGTGGTACAGAGCCTGGTGCCGCCCGCGGGTGCCAGCGAGGAGCCCCCTCCATGCATGCACCGGGAGGGCTCCCAAGTTCCTGAGTGCTCACCTGCTTGCTGCAGGATAAAAAGCAAATTCAATTGTTTTATCCAGAGTCTGGGGAGAGGATGTGTGAGATCAAAGTCAAAAATATTGCCTTGAAGTCATGCTTTCCTTGAAGATTTCCCTCACTTGCAGCTGAAGTTACTCCCTTCCTAGACCTGTGAGGAGTCTCGGAACTGGGGAGCCACATCTGCCTTTGTGATATTGAGGAGACTGAACCTGCTAAATGCATGTGTGTTGTCTTGGGGCGAGGGCATAAGGAAAACTGCCCTTTCCTTGCTCAAGGTCACTGTCAGAAGAAACCTGATGAGCCTTTTAGAGTGGCATGCTGGCCCTGGGGACCCGAGCCACCAAACCATCCCTGTGCCACCTGCCCTCAGCCGCTCTCTGGCCGTGCAGGGATGGGGAACAGTCAGCTCATCAACAGCTTTTGTCTGCTGAGCCCTACAATGTGAGCTGCTGTCACTGCTCCAAGTCTGGAGCAAAAACAGTGACATGTTTCATGAAAAAGGCAGAAGGTTTGGGTATTTGCTTTACTTAGACATGGCAAAAACAATTATAAACCACAATCTTGCATTTAATCTCTGTGAGGTTAATAATCCAGTACATTGAGTTACATCCTGCAAGAGATGAATGTACAAAAAATAAGACAGGTGTGTAAAAAATTAACAGTGGGTTTTTATAGAATGGTTTTAGCACGCACTAGGTATCATGCGTGTGTTTCTGTTTTCTTAGTTTGTTCAGTACCTAATCTGTTTTGGAGACAGCATGCATAACGTGGCTTCCTATTGCCGCAACACATTAATGCGTTTATATTTTGCAAAACGTCGCTACCAAATACTAAAATACTCATGACTGTGATTTGCATGCTTCTTTTTTGAAGTTTATATTTGATATTGCACCTTGACACCAGAGAAAAAATTGTCATTGTTGTGCATTAATAAATGTTTCACATATTTGTACGAAAGATATCAGTGAGTTAACAGTATTGCAATAAGTTTACCTATGAGAATATGGTTTTTTTATTACAATAAGCCAGTGTTTCACAATAGGATGATGAGGGGAGAGCATTTTCAGGAGTCCTAGCACAGTTAGGAGTGTCTTTCTTTGTTCTGCATTGTCATGGGAAAAATGACATTATTTTTTCTGTCTTAGATAACAGATACACAAAAAGGGTTTCATAATAATACCATACTGAGTTGTGATATGTTACCAATTATTTATGATGGGAACTTTGGAGAAATGCTCTGAATATAATACTTTTCTGCCTTTCTATACTACCTGCATTTTGTTAAATAACAAAATTCTCTTGGTTTCAAGATAAAACTCTCCTTTCCTGCCACACAAACATATGCACACAGGTAGATTCACCTTTTCAATGGATAATTGAAGGCTTTTTAGTCTGTCAAACACCACAAAATAAACCAATGCCTGGAAGCTGTGGCTAGTGAAATTAAAACTTTAAATAAGTATTTTTAGAACTTTTAAAGAACAACGATAAGGATTGGTGCAGTTTCCTCAGAGAAGCACTAGATTTTCCACTGAAGATATGCTCCCAATACAAAGAAATGTAATTACAAGTGCTGGACTTTACGTAGGAATTATGGAGGAACTGGAGAGATTCTATTTTATTACAATGTTATGCCTAGTGCATAAGGTTATGCAAACAGAGAAGGTGACAAATTACCATAGCCGCTTCTTTTCCATTCAAATTTATAAATTTATTCTGAATACTCAACACACCACAAAATCCTTGTGTTCTTCAGTTCTGCTCTGCATTCTTCATTTGATTGAGCTCTCTAAAGTTGCTACATGGGCTTTTTGAATTTTCCGTAAGGCAGTGGACTATGTAGTATCCCTAGCAGAGCAATAGCCATCCCGTGGAATATTGTAAGGCAGCCATTCTTCAGTAGTCACTGGGTCTTCCCTTTGTTTTACTACTTCATGGTCCTGTTTTATATTCCAGAGGAATAGGTCTGCTCAAAGTTGAATAGCAGCTAGCTGTTTCCCTTCAAAGCAGTCTAAATGCCATTCTCTAGTGTGATCAGTGGCAGTCTGAATGTCCCTGGCTTGTTGAGTTAGGAGTGCCCAAGCATGAGCAGCAAGGCAAGAGAGCTGTTGGTGTTTACTTTGAGCTTGGAAAATAAATATAGCAGAATAAACAAGTGCTAGGTGAGCAACTGGGAAATTTAATGCCTGGCTTGACATCCTTCAGTTCATTAAACATGTCAGTGACTAGTGGTGTAGGTGAGATGGTAAATGGTATACATGCTCTTTTGATTTTTTTTTTTCCCAGAAATGGACTGATGTATCAAGTGCATCATAACAAGAAAGGATATGAGTCACTAATAAATAACTCCTAAATATAAACAAAGAATAAAGGATGCAGTAATAGCTTAACATAGATAAACTGGCATAAGATGACTGTAGCATTTGTTGTTTTCATTAGGTATTGAATTTGGTTAGCATTGTGTGATTGCAGAGAATAACTGGTTGCTCTTGAAAAATTGAAGAATTTTTAAATATTACCTCGTTGAAAGATAAAATACACAGGTACAGGTACAAAAGCTAAGGTTGAGTGCTCTGCAGTTGAATCTTTTCTCCACCATAAGTAACTGCCCTTCCCTGGGGCAATTGCTGCCTCCAGGCCTGAATTACTCTTGGGATCTGCTGCCTCTGCTGAGGACAGGACAAGGTCACACTGCTTGCTTTGTCCTGGTCCCAGGCTGGGTCTCCCACTGCTGCCCACAGGATTTCTTCTCCTTCTCCTGTGCTCCTGTGCTGGCCGCCTGTGTGTCCCTGCCTTGACCTCCCACATGGGCTGTTAGGGGATATGGAGGTGGGACTTTTGGGCACATGCCTAGGAGTCTCACATCAAATTTTCTAAGGAAAAATATCTATTTTTTTCTGTGGGGAAAAAAAACCAAAACACTTTTTTTTTTTTTTTTTCTAGCAGAAAACTTTAAAGGGACATGCACAACAAGGTGGTAAAAAAATCCTAACATCAAAATTTGTGACCAGTTCTAATGATTGGTCTATTAGAATGGTCTATTCATTCTCTATTTTTTCACAATGGCTACTTACATGTTTTAAAAAATTTCTATAGAACAGGTCTTGGCTATGTGTGATTGCTTTTTGTGCCAGTATAATCCTTCCTCATATTTTTTTACAGAATATAGATCACAATAGATCCCTGTATCATCAGTGCCTAGGATTTCATGTGTGTGGAAATGTCAGATTCATAAAATACCATGCTAAAGCTGAATTCATAAATCAATCATAAAGGAGTTTCTTTAAACCCACAGTGTTAAAGGAAGGCAAAAGCTTTAGAGGATCCATAAATAATGTAGAACTAATTGGAAAATATTTGTATGAAAGGTGATTAACAGTCACCAGTATTTCTTCACAACAGTCCAAACAGATTAGTAGAAAGCTGAGAAGTCCATAATTTCTTTTTATTTTTTTAAAAAACTCATCAGGAAAGCATCTAGTTCTTTTTGCAAGCAGCACTCTACATTTGCCAGGCTGAGTAGCCTGGGATACTTATTGTCAGGACTGAAAGAGCAGTTGAGGAAGAAAGTAGTGTGGAGTTATCTAGATGGCCATGGCTGGTGAAGTAAAGCTATTTCATTCTCCATTTGTACCACTCACAGAGGAAGGGATGCTACAGAGCTATATACAGCTCTGTGTAGCTCCCCACCACTGAGACACGGAGAACCACGATCAGAGACATCTAAATACTTGAGGGTCTGACAACCTGTGTGAGCTGTAGCCTATCCTCTGGGAATATCCCAGGTTACCATTTTGTTTTCGCCAGTTCCTGTTGCATTTGTGGGAGCGGCAGGACCTCACTGGTGCTAGCCTCTGTGCAAGCCTGCAGGGCTCTAGATGAGGTGCCACCTTCCATCCTGCACCAGGTGAGCATCTGAATTTGGCCCTGTAAAGGTCTCTTTCTATATGACATAATTTAGAGTAATGCATTATGATAATTTTTGTAGCTGTTGATGTATGAGTAAAGCCTGATAACGTAAACTTGCAGTTAAAATGATGCAAGCTGTTCACACTGCGGGATGTACCAGGTGCCACAGTCCTGCCCTGGGAAGAGACATACTCTGACCTGATGCTCTGGGT
Source organism: Pterocles gutturalis (assembly GCF_000699245.1). Lineage (NCBI taxonomy): Eukaryota > Metazoa > Chordata > Aves > Pterocliformes > Pteroclidae > Pterocles > Pterocles gutturalis. Next base: position 33,458 of record NW_010130848.1, on the reverse strand, counting down.
CTCTTACACCTAAGTTAGATGGTTTGGTTTTATTGTATCTAGGGGGTTAGGTTAGGGTCAGATTGTTATCTTGGCCATGTCATCTACTTTCAGTTACACAAAAGTAAGCAGGTCTGAGAAATTTTCTCCTGATATTATTATGCTATATTTTAAGGCATTGCACTGTAAGCAGCTCTGAATGTAGCAGTGACCCCTTTTCAAAATGAAAGATCTCTCAAGCCATAGGGTTTTTTTTTTAAAAAAACAGTACAGAGCTGAAATTAAACTTCCTAAGCACAGCCCGTGTCTCCTGTGCTCCTTTGCACTATTTTCCATTTGGAGCACAAAATAAAGTGTATCTCGGCTGTGTATAATTAATGTCATGGAACTGTGATCCTGGCATGACACGAGCTGTATCACTGGGAGCAGAAGGTAAGAAGCAATCATGATTGCTCAGCAATTTACAAGGGAGGATGAAGGGGAAAAGGTATTTTAAATTAATGGTTCTAAGACCTTGATGTTGCCATGACACATTTCATAAATCTTTTCTGAGCAATATCTCCTGTGAAAGGGGACTTCACAGTCACTTAGGGAATACCAAAGAGGTACCTTTTTCAGGAGGAAACTGTTTTTACATTTTGCTTCAAAATGCACCCCGTGGAAGGAAGTAGCATTTCAGGTTATAGAGTAGCACTAAATGTCTACTGACTGCAAAGAAGAGTCCTTCTTTTCAAAGCCATTTATCTTCGAAACAACATCTGTCCACTCTGATAAAAGGTTGAGCTCTCCCCATCATGCTTGAGTGCCACAGTGGAGGGCTGTCAGAGGGCTGGTCCCACACCAGCAAGATAGAAATGCCCCTTGCCACCTCACAGCCCAGCTGCGAGCTCAGACCCCAGCACTCCCTGACCCTCAGTGCAGGGGTGGCTCTGACTTCCTAGAAAGCTCTGCAGCTCTGCATGCCCTGTAAAATGAGTTACTTCATGCAAGCACTGCAGCACACCTAAGCCTTGCTTTAAAACAACTGGGGAACAGGTTTGGGTACTTCTAAAGCTTTGGGAATATAGCGGGGTGGGAAATCCCAATGCATGTGCTATTTGCAGCACTGATGTTGCATTTGGAGTATTTCAGCAGCAGCACTGTTTGGCAGGGGACAGTGCTTCTACCCCACATTTGCTCCCTTGCAAGGCTTTCTGCATCTTTTGGCAGAGCTGGCAACGTGTCTTACAGCGCCTGTTGTAGGTAGTGGTAACCTCATAGGTTAAATACATTCCTCTCAAAGGCTTCGGTGAAGGAACAGATCAGTCTTCATGTGAACTGATTGCATTAATTGGCATTTGTAACAGAGTAGTTAACACATAGTGAGAGAAGGATAGATGACCTGCCTTAATATATTCAGTAGCCGTTTATGTTCCTTATAGCTACTGCTTCCAATGCACAAAAACTTTTAGCTCACATTGCCTGCTTTTGGGTACTAAAACACTCGAGCAATAGCACAAGTGACTCCCTTATGACATTATTTCCCAAAAATAATTCCTTCTGCCTCCCTTATGACTGTCATTCACTACAAAATCATTTCCACTATGATCTGTACAGAGCCAATAATGCATTTTGTGACTAAAAGCAACCACTGCTTAGCACTGGAATCCTAAAAAGCTTCCAGAGGAAAAACAAACAGAAAAAAATTGCACCATGCGTCCACAGGCAAAGACACAGAGAAGAGATTGGAAATGGAAGGCAAACTTTCCCCTGAGCTGGCAGGGCTGGCAGCGGCTGTGCAGAGGGCTGTGGTGCAAGGACCAGGTGCCGCTGTGCCCTGATGGTCACAGCCAGCCACGGTGGCCACGGCTCCTTGGGGTCCTGTGCAGGAGGAGTGAGATCATGCCCAAGAAGGAGAGGGGAGGGGATGCTGAGAGGCATGATTAGTGTTTCCCTCATAAGTCTGCATGGGAATGGCATGTATCTGGCCCTGTATAGCATGCTTGTGGGAGAGCCCAGCCCCATGTGTCGGTTAGTGCTGCCTCCAGCCATGCCCAGTAGCTCCATTCCCTGCAAGCTGGGCGGCTGATGCGGCCACCACATCAGCACTGCCCCAGCCACCGCTTCGGTTTTGTAGAAGTATCATGGTAAGCTGAGCTTCACATTTTTTAACGAATGGACAACATTTTCTAGAGTATACAGAGAAGGTGCTGATTCCAACCTTTACAAGGGCACAGATGCAGGGATCATGCAGGAAACTGCCAGTTAAGCAAAATACTAGAAAAAAACCCTTCTGTTTGTTTCACACAATCCTCAAGTTTATCATGTTATAGGAAGGTATCATGCTGTAGAGACAGAAATATAGTCTGCTAGACATATGACACACTCTTGCCATCCCAGAGAACTTGAAAACATGACTTGGGGAGAAAAATGGAAAGAATGGGCCTTTAGACTGAAAAAGAAAAGGGACATGTTAACAACCCACAAAAACAGCTACAGAAAAAGCTTTCATTATCAGGACAAAGAGTAAGCTGGTGCCCATATTAATGATGGACAGACAAGAACAAATGCTCTAAAATCGCGCTATGACTGGGATTAAATACTAGGAAAATCCTTGGAATGGTAAAGATACAGTGATTTTGAAAGATGAGGGAGTTGTGGGGTTGCCACCACTGGCAGTCTTTAGTAACATGTTGTCAGGCTGGACTGGGCTGATGTAAATGTGGCTGATCCTGCCTTGAGATGGGAGATGGCATACAGCTCTTTAGGTCCCTTCCAACTACAGTATTCCAAATGTGCTTGCAGACACAGTGCAAAAATGATTAATTCTCACTTTATTTAATTGTAGATAAATAATGTGTTTGTTGAATAGTGGCCAATTTGCTCAGTGAATGTTTAATGTTTTATATTTGATTGAATCTACATATTATTTAATAGTCCCCATTTCTGTTCTTGTCAGACAGCTTTCAGCAATGGCTAGCAATCTTTCTGCATTTCAGTAGACTGCATAATAACAGTTTTAAGTAGAGTGATCTGTTACTTGGATAATATACTCATTATGGGTAAAAATTAGGAAGGTTATTTGAGAAATGTAAAGCACATTAAAATCAAATGAACTCCCAAATGAGATTTGGACCTTTGTAAAAAAATCCAGTCTTAAAAAGTCAAAATTTACAAAAATGTAGGGATTGTAAAATTTTGGAATGAGAAGCATGTCTTTTACAAACGTGTGACATCAGCAGGGCGAATTTCAGATGACTGACTGGGAAGGCACTTATGCCTGGAGAAAAAAAAATGCAAAAAATCTAATGCAGGGAATCCCAGGGAATTTGTATTTTTTGCTTAAGTGCAAGAGACATTTTGAACCTATGCTGTCTCTAGTAATATCTTCAATGACAGCATCTAAAAATAAACACTATGGAACACAACAGAAATCACCGGTGTGAGAAGGCATTTGACTGCAGCACCGTCTTTGCAAATTGAGATTCTGATCTGCTACCAAAATAACTCTCCTCTGAGGTTAGAAGTACTGTCCCATAATGTAAAAGTCAAATAGATCCTGGGGGCCAGTCACTGCTTCTGCTTGACTTTTAACAAAAATGGTCTTAACAATAGATCTACAAGGCTGTATCATAAGACTGTAAGATCTTGGATTGAATATGTAGGCTTTTCCATCAGGGCAGAGTTAAGACTTAAAAATAACCCTTTTTTTGAAGAATCAAAATTGAACATGATTTAGGGATAGGAAAAATGTGGAGCAAGAAACATCTTATGGGAAATACTGTCCAAAATCATAATCATCAAGATGAGAAAAGGTGAATGTGCCAAGACTATTATGCAATGATGGTTTCTAACTTGTAACGGCATTTTTGCAAAGGGAAATTTTTAACACAATAGCAATGAAGCTGCTGAAGAGGCAACGTGGACATTCCTCCAGGAGTTGCTTTTGAAGGCCAAATCTGACTGAGGGTACAGACTTGGCCACTCAAATTCCAGCCCTTCCTTCCCCAATCAGCACTGGTTTTGCTGTTCTGTGTCATGCTTCTGAAGCCTCTGCAGGTCAGTTAAGGCTTCAAGTGAGCCTGGTTCTTCAGCTGTGTTGGCTACATCTGGTTACAGGGGTGTTTCTGACTGTGTAGGTCTAATGAGCAGGGCTCGCAAAGCCGTGTGGCCACAGTCCAAAAAGGGACCTGCCCACTCATCTAGCTGGCTTTGAAAATGAGCTCTTAAATCTCATCAGGGTGTACAGCGACTGGCTTTGTGTGGAGGTGAAAGCAATATTCCTCATAGGTGGTGAAATGAAATAGAGGCAGTTGTTTTAAAAAGTGTGACCTTCAGGGGATGCAGTAGCATTTTGAGGAATTTTTTTTCACCACCTGTGATTTCAATAAGCTGTTTTATTTGTTGATTAACTCCAGCTTCTGTGGAAAAGATAAAATGGATCTTAAAAATTAATATAAAACATATCTATACAAAAAAAATGCAATCTGACACATGCAGCTTATTAGTTATTGGGAGACAATGTTCAGTCTTTAGATCTGTCACCATGTTATCTGAGAACTTAGTAATGTTTGATTTTTAAAAGGTTTTCTTTTAGCTTTGGTAAAATGGAGACAATAATGTACCTGTCCTCTCCTTCTTAGTTGGCTTTCTTTACTGCCTCTGCAGGAGAAGTACGTTTCTTAGCCAATTAGTAGAACCAGAAGAATAGACATCCTCAGCACTGTCACTGTGATAATTTATAAAAATAATAGATCAGATGCTTCCTAACTTGCATAAAGTGAGTTAGTATAGTCTAACATGAAAAATAATAATACTGAAAGGCAAATCTACAAAAAGAGCTGGCTGAATAATTCATATTTAAATTGAATCTAATAATTTTGCTCCTTTTCTCCATTGACAGAAAGCCTATATGCAGTTGACTGTTTCTGCAGATTTGTTCTGCTATTCTACGATTCAAGTGCTCTATAGATCTCTTTTGGAGTATTGTCTGTATCGTTTAACTGTGACTGGTTGCATAAGGTACATGGTGTTGTTTCTCTTTCTTGATATTGCAGTACTAATGCTAAGAACCAAGACTCTGATTTTAACATTTACACAAAATTCACTTTCTATAAATATTTGAGCATAAAAACTTAGTACTTGCTTTACATGAATATTGATAATAATAAAATACGGTGTTATACCGTATACATATACAGATGTTCATGGAAAGTTAAAAAAGGTCAAAGGCAGACTGTTTGAAAATGTAACTGAATATTCATGCTGTTTTTTTCCTGGTTTCAGAGCTCTGACATGAGCTCTGAACTATGCAGTTGTCAACAGGATCCTTTTCTTTCCTCATCCTACTTTACGCATCTTATATATGAATACTGACATGGTTTGCAAATGGGAAGTTTCATCTGTTAGCACTGTTGGTGTAAAGTGCACGCTAAGGACACCCAGAGCACTACAGCATTAGTTTAGACCCTTAGAGTTTAGGAGCTGCGTGAGGTCCCTTATGGCAGCCTTGTTGTCATGCATACTCCCAACGCGAGCCTGCTGACAGGACACAGCCCCACAACCTTATTCATTTTTTAAGATAAGCACTAGAATACCTGCAGTGAGTCACTGGAAAATACATTGTGTCTGAGTTCACTTTGTCTGTCAGAGAGCCAGAAAGCCCAGCTAAGCTTTTTTTAAAATGCCTCCATGGAACTAGATTTTTCTAAGTCCCCAAATAGCAAAGCAATTTCAGGAATACAGCAAGATAAACAAGGAGAAAAAATATGAAGGCAAAACAGTAAGTGCAGGCTGGGTATTCTCTTGAAACATCAAGTGTTAATCACAGACTGCAGCAAGGAAAGGGGAACAGGGGAAAAATACCGAGTGGTGACATTTTGTAATTGCAAATGATACGGTGAGTACCAGTAACCATCATACTCAGAAACCTTAGAAACACTGTCTGTGTGTGATGCTTGAGAAGAAAAAATTATCTTCTTGTCAAAGAGACTTCTTTTCCCTTTTGGTACTCAGCTTCTGTGTGAATAGGCTGATGGTGGAGTAGAAGGTGCCTTTTGTGATTGCATTTTAGCTGCTGCAATGGTGATATAATGGAGCAAGATGGTCCAGCTGGCAGCTCATGGGCTGAATCGCATGTGCAGGACTCTCCGCAAGTCCTCCTTTTCATCAGCACACCCAGGGACAAGCACTTCATCTGCTTTAGCAACTGCTCCCATCGTTTGTGCTCTCACCTGCAAACAGATGGTGCTTAAAGCCTGAGCTGGTGCCTCTGTACCTGTGTATGTGTGTGTGCTTGCATGTGTGTGATGCAGAGGACAGAGAAGCTTGAGGCACACATGTTCACCTGGTATCATGAGGGAACTGCCTCCCCTGCATGGGTCTGGCCTGCCTGGCTCCCAAAACTGGGTCCAGTCCCTCTAGATACCAAAGTTGGAGCACATTTGTTCACACGCAATATTTCCCAGCACAGACTTTTCTCAATGAGAAAAAGAGTTGACTCTGGGCACTTAAAAAAAATAAAAAATTAAGGTAATGTTTTGGTTTTTGACCTATGTTATTGGATCAATGGTTTTTTTGAGGGGTTGTTTGTGGAAACTGAAGTAGGAGGTGGAAGAGCTGACATTTCAAGGATGCCTTTTGTACACAGAAGAAATTGAGTATAAATACATTTTGTATTCATGAATTTGCATGTTTGTACTGAGATACCTTTCTAATTGAAATACAAGGTCTGAAGCTATATGGACCCTGTGCTGAAATTCAAGATACACTTTCTGCTGGTGAAAAGCACATACAGCTTTAGTATGTATAGAATTATGGCTCATATACTGCTCTTTGGTTCTTGTGCAAAAGCAGTTGATATTAGTACATCAATCTAATTATAACAGCCTTAGATAAATGGACAAAACAAATTGATTTTGTTCTACCCTGCCTTGCAGTCACAAGAATATTTATTTTCAGTTCACATATCTATGCATTGCAGGTCATATATCTCATGAACTTTCAAAATAAAGCCTGGTTATTACTAATTACACTTAGTCTCTGCAATGCCATTGCATTTATTTTCTGCTACGACACTATTACAGATATTCCATTTTGTTGCTAGCACTGAACATCCTTATGAAGTCTTTGTCGACTTGTTACTACAGTAACATGTGGCTTATAACAAATTGTCTTTTATATTAATTTTTAACATGTTTAAATATCAAGTTGCCTTTACTTTGTCCGGTGTAGTAAACCACTGAATGTGCCGGAGAAGGTTAATGTAATAGGCAAAATAAATCCATTTCAAGTTTCAACTAATAGCCTTAATCGTTGAGTAAATCTCATCATAGTTTTCTGTTTGAGGCTAATTTGACAGTGGGCTTAACATCAAGAAACAATTACTGGCTTTAAAGTTGTTCTTGTCTTATCTCCCTTTTTAAGACACATGAAAGGAAAATTAGAAGAAACAAGAGAGAGGAAATGTTACAGTTAACATTAAACTCCCAAGCATGTGAGTTAAGTTCATTTTACTTGCATAGCTTGAGAGGTCAATGAAATGCAAAGGCTAGGACCTAAGCTCTTTGCCTTGTATTTTGTAATTACAGCTTATGGGAATTCAAGTGATTGTTTAGAGCAAGGATGCTGTTGGATGTCTATGTGAGTGAGTTTCTCTGCACTTGTTCTAATGGTTTTTACTGAAGCCATAGTTGCCAGTTTGTGTTCCTAGCTGGAGACTCAAAGCAAGGAGCTTGTCTAAAGTGAGATACAATGCTATCATACTTCTGGCTCCATCAAGGAGCTTGCTAGTAGTTGATGCTTCATCCTGGTGAACATGGTCACCTGGTGGGCTGCAGTCCATGGATGCAAAGATTAATTAATTCAGAAATTAACAGAAGGAGTGTGTGAGAGGTACTGATTTTACCCTGGGACCCATGTCTCTTCAGTGCAAGCTAGGTGAAAGTCCCAAGTCCTAATGCTAGGTGTCCTCACTTTAATGTCTTTCCAACTTAGTGTTAATTTTCTGCTAAAATGGGGTTTGGAAGCTGAATAATGCATAAACAGAAACATACTCAGAGCTATTTCAGGATCCCCAAACTGGCAGGCCTTCACTCAAATGATAAGCATCTAGCTGTGTCTGTGAAGCTAGGCACATCAAAATGTCCTTGTGCTGTCGTAAATTCTTAACTTCAAGTTAAGAGAATGCAGATATTTTATTCAAAAATTCAAAAGCCTGGCCACAATTTATTGACTACTTGTATGCTGTCATATCACTTGCCATACTCTGTGTAGGCAGCAAATACTTCCACTTGGTGATGGTTTCAAAAGAGTGTGTAGCAGTAGATCAGAACTTTCCATGAGTCCTAATATTTGGATGAATAGTCCATACGGGACCATTCCTAGAACACATGCATTTTCTGGCACTGACAAAGAATGTGATGTTCTTGCTATAAATTTAACTTGACATATACCAAGTATTGAAATCTATTACTTCTGGACAACGTCATGGCACATTTTTTGACTTGAAGTGTTCCATAACTGATATCATGAGTCACTGACATTCTTTGGGAGATTTCACAAAGCATTTCATTCTTATTATCATAACCTGATTTGCCATCAGAATAGCCTTACAGTCTAAGTCCAGACTATAGAGCTACTAATTAAGACCCTAGAAAAAGTTGGAGGGATACAAATGAAAAAAACAACTGTAACTATGGATCTTGAAAGCATAGAGATAAATAGCATAACAAGTGGAAGAATCAAAATCAAAATGAAAATAATACAAGACACAGATCAAAGCTGACCCGGAACCGACAATATTCTGTTGACAAGCCTAATAGTGTCTCTGTTGCTGTTGATAAGTATTTCCTGCAGCAGGAAAACGTTATTTATAGTTCCCATAGGAAAAGGATAGCATCAAGTACCACTTTAAGGAATTTCATTGGTCAGTTTCTCTGGCATGGGTTGAGCAGCAGATCACACTGGATGATGAACATAACATCTTTCTGTCCTTAAAATTTGTAAAAGGTCAAGAAAATGTAGTTAAAAAAATAAAATTAAAGAAATACGTGTTGAACAGTATTACTATACTGTTTTAATGATTGCTATCCAGTTCCACACGTATTTCTTCAATTTAATTTTTAACAGGCTCTATATCAGCTACATAACTGTCCCTCTAGGAACATGATCTAACATTTAGGTAATTTAAATTCTCACCACTTAACCTTACAAGCGCCTAAAATGTGTAGTAGTCTATAAATTGGTACATCTACAGGACACAGTGCAGTATTGTCTTGAAAGCAATTAGATTCATATGGAAGTCACATTGCACCAGAACTAAATGTGCTGCAGGAGTTTTAGAGTTGTCTTTGTCAGTCCTGTCTCAAGGATTTCTGCACCATCTCTGCCACAGGTAATCATGAAATAAGATTCAGTTGACACTGATTTGGCCCTGCAGGTGTGTGTGACTAAATAAGAAAAAGTTTAGGAGTGAGAATATAAGTACTTCCTGCTTTTTTTTCAGCTATTGCTGTTCTTGTGTTTGTTTATTATCAGTATTCATAATGTACATCGTCAAGACCCATTTGTAAACTCTCAGCTTTAATTCTTACATCAAATTTTCAAAAGAAGGATTTGAGCAATGGAAACACAATACATATTAAACTAACAAAAGCTGCTTTTTCCATTCAGCACATCTCAACAGTTGAGAACTATTTAAAATATGTTTATCTATTCACATATTTTCTCGGTTTAGATAAGCAAAGAAATCTAGTGCACATTTACAATAAGTTTGAGAGTTCAGTAATTATCACCAGAAGTCATCATTAAACCTCCAGATAAACAACGGAATGTCACTGGGTTTGACAATGCAATAGGAATAATTTCTACTAATTATTCCTGTGATGAATTTGGCTCGTTAGCTTTTACTAGAGGAAAAGGAAACTGAAAAATCAATATTTCAGTTCACTTTTTTTTTTTTTTTTTTCCCATCTGGGAATGCTAGTTATATATTTTGCACAGTAACAAAGGGAAACAGAGGGCAGTCAAGGAGACTGAAAAACATTAAACTTAGAAGCAATAGTGATTAACAATAGATGCAGCTGTTATCAAATGCAAAGGACTGTTGACTTAGAGGAAAGTTCCATCCTTACAGTATTTCTTTAGAGACTCAGGTTTTTTTCTTTTCCTTAAAACAACCACATTGATGGCTCTTTTGGACAAATTATGTAGATTAATTTCTGTGTTGATTCATCATCACTTCTTTTTTCCTTTGCTCATAAATGACTAACCATAACACTTGTTTCTTCCCATTTTTTCTTTTTAAGGTGTTGTTTGCTACCCCTTTAGCTTTGCATTTAGTTTTGCTTTTTTTAGTATCTTCACTCAGTCCCTCGAGTTCTGATGTGGGAACTTTCCTCTGCTGTCTGAACACATCTGAAAAAGCCAATGAACAGTCAAAGCTTTTTAAACACAGGCATTTTAAGCTGGGGAATTGCTTTGGTTAGCCAGGTCAGGCAGGCTTTCAGCTTATACTGCAATTCGATTAACAGTGATGCCAGAGAAGATGTCAGGATTGTGGTGTGCCAGGAGCAAGTCACCAGCTGTTTTGCAATCTTTAGGGGATCTACAAGGCTCAGTCAAAACATTTACTCAATCTAGGATGCATTGAACGTTAGTTACATTAATGAAAAAAAAATAAAAATCAGTGTTGTTGAGGACTAGAACTGATCAGAAACCTCCTGACTGAATGTTTTGCCCACTGAAGAACCTCATATGTCAGAGTGAAATGTTCCTGTGGTGTGTGGCACCTGGGGGAAGCCCAGTTTGTTTTCCCCCTGGGCATATAACCCAGCCTCTACCACCCCACTGCTGCCCAAAATCTCACCTTCGAGCACCCAAGGCGCTGCAACTTTTACAAAGAGAACCTCATGCATAATTAGAGAATGTCAAAAGATAGGATTGATCTTAAACTATTTTATCTAAAGAAAAATGACCACATCTGGGTTATGTGTAGCACTCTTTGTAGTCATTGCAGAAAATGGGTAACTATTTTATCTAAAGAAAAATGACCACATCTGGGTTATGTGTAGCACTCTTTGTAGTCATTGCAGAAAATGGGTAAGCCAGAGAACAGTTTCATGTGTTCTTTCTTAAGGTGTTTTACTTCAGTTGAAAGGGATCATCCTTTGGGAATGCCTGCTTCCTTCTGTTGTTCTGTCCTTCTGTCTGAAATTAGGTTTCAATGTAAAACTTCTAGATAGGAAAGCTGGGACAGAAGCATCCTTCCCAAAATGACGTGTAAACTCATATATATGTTTATGGTTATAGTTGTGTATATGTATATATGCATGTGTATATAAACAAACATACAGATACTTATAGATCAATTCCAGTTCTGCAGGAAATTTTAGTTATTGATTTTCCTTCCTTTTTTTTTTTTTTTTTCAAGGATTTAGTTTTGAAACATGGGAATTTCTTGAGAACGGCAGTTCCAGTTTTCAAAGAATATTGTGTATAACAAGTATCTTGCTTTATCTTTTCTGCAGCTGATGAAATCTGAAGTCTGCTAACCACAAATGTGAATGATGTAGCACTCTAACAGAGTTTCATAGAAAATAGAGCATGAAAATCAGAGTATTCCTGCAATTCTGATAGGAAAACCAAACAATTTTTTTTCAGTGTTGAAAAATAATATTTTCAGTAGTCACAACTAGCTGGGTATATTCAAATGCTTTTCATCAAAAGAGTGCACACACATAGAATAAAATTATCTAAATGCAAGACATATTTTTCAGTCTCTCAATATGGCTATCATATTACGAAAAGAGAGGTACACTAATTTACCATTGCTGGTTGAGTTGTTTCAGCGTGGCAATGAGTAATTGGCCAATAGGTTCTGAAACAGATGTAAAGTGGCAGTGCAATGTTTCCAGTGGGGTTATTATAAAACATTTGCTTTCTTAGTTTCCCATATAGAGCTTTGGGCCATATAATCCATCAAAGAAATTGGTAACTAAATGAAAACCTTACTCCATCTAGAAGCAGAAGTCTATTTATGATATTTAGAAGTCTCTCTTACTGTACTGAGCACCTTGCAAGCCTTATGGTAGCTTTGCTTATATATAAGTAGGAAATAGAGACCTCCTGAGTGACTTGTCCAAACTCATCAGAAAGGTCTGTGACAGCATGGTGTCAGGCACTCAAGTCTACCCACCTTCAGGGTAATGGTCTAACTGCATGCACTTTTGTCTTTTCTCCCAGTGGAAAAAGTATAGCTGCATGCAACCTAAAATTGTAAAGGAACTTGATACAGAAAACTGTAGGAGAGATAAAAGAATCAGTAAATTAAAAAATTGAGGTTATATCTGGGCTGAACATTTTTATGACAGCAGAGAAAATAACTAGCTGCAAGTGGCTAAAGGACATTCTGCAATTTCAGCTGTGTATGCTGCTCCTGTTTCCATTTCCAAGGTTGTTTACTCTTATGGCACCATGGTTTGTGATATCAAATCACGTCATATAATGCTACTGACATTTCAGTGCATGGCAGATATGTTTTAGTACTGCATGAAAACATGAGGTTTTTAAAGGACGCATGTCTCAATGTATTCCATTGCATTTAAAATATCCAGCAAGACCAGTGTTGGAAGTGTGTCTTTGATACCTTTTAAGAAACAGGAAGCTGAATTCCATGGTTTCACCCTGGCATCTGTGGAGTTTTGTCTGCAATTCCGAGCAAAACCGGAAAAAGAACAGTTTAAAGCATTTCTACGTAACTGGACTATTGTTTAATCTTGTTACCAGAGCACGCAGAATCCTTAACGTCTGTACTGACTTTGAATGCAACCTCTGTCTATTTCTATGATCATGAGCATAGTGAAAAATATGGCTGAACAGAAAAAAAAACATATATATGGCTGGTGTTATTAGCTTTGTACTTTTGCTGAGTACTTATTTAACTGGTTAAAATTCACCCAATATATAACAGCAAAATGTGTACAAATGGCCCATAAGTCCATCTGAATTTCTTTAAGATATGATGACCAGGTAAATTAAACCGTATTTTCAGTTACTCTCTGAAGTGGGTTTATATATCCCCACAGCAGCCCTCCCAGTGCTGAGTGTTGCACTGGCAGCCAGCAGGGTGTTTATAACACATCCTGGGAGGGGGCGGAGCTGGGACAGCTGACCCGGATTGGCTGTTCCATACCATGTGACACCAGCTCAGCCATAAAAGCCAAGGGCAGGGAGGAGGAGGGGGGCATTTGTTACTGTGTTACTGGCCAGAAGGCAGTGAATTTGGAGCGCTGCCTGAGGAGGTGGTTCATGCCCAAGAGGCACCACCATATAATGAGTTATCAGAAGATGAAATGCATTGTGCTTTGTTTACTGACAGATCCTGTTGTGTGCTAGGAAACCATCAAAAATGGAAAGCTGCTATGTGGAGTCCCACATGACAAGTCATTGAGACCGCTGAGGGAGAAGGTGAATCAAGTCAGTTTGCAGAAGTGAAAGCAAT
>NW_010130848.1:18275-19750 GCF_000699245.1 Pterocles gutturalis | reverse complement strand
GATGAGGCTTTGAGCAACCTGGTCTAGTGGAGGGTGTCCCTGCCCATGGCAGGGGGGTTGGAACTTGATGATCTTTAAGGACCTTTCCAACCCAAACCATTCTGTGATTCTATGACCTGGACTGGGAGCATAAAGGTGAGCTGTTTATAGCTCGATGGGCTCATGAAACATTGGGTCATCTAGGGAGAGATGCAACATATAGATGGGTTTGTGATCCGGGGGTGGACCCAACCATGGAGGCCATCACACAGGTCACTCACAAATGTGAAATATGTGTTGCAATCAAGCGAGCCACATGAGTAAAATCTCCCTGGAATGGAGGGCGGTGGCTGGGTTTTCAATATGGTGAGGCTTGGCAAATTGACTATGTTGGACCACTGCCACAAACACACCAGGATGAGCGCTATATCCTCACTATGGTGGAAGCAACTATTGGTTGGCTAGAGACATACCCTGTAAACCATGCCACTGCCTGTAACACCATCTTAGGCCTTGAAAGGCAAATTTTATGGTGACATGGTACTCCAGAAAGAATTGAATCGGACAATGGGACCCATTTTCAAAATAACTTGATAAACTCCTGGGCGAAGAAGCACAGCATTGAGTGGGTGTATCACATCCCCTATTACCCACAAGCTTCTGGGAAGATTGAGAGATATAATGGACTGTTAAAAACTATGCTGAGAGCATTGGGCAATGGGACTTGGAAGCACTGGGGGACAAATTTAGCAGAAGCCACTTGTCTGGTTAACACCAGAGGGTCTGCTAACCGTCCTGGTCCTGCCCAAACAAAGCCCTTGCATACTGTGGGAAGGGATAAGGTCCCCGTAGTGCACACAGGGAAATGGCTGGGGAAGGCGGTGTGGGTTGCTCCTCCCATGGGAAGAGGCAAACCTATTCATGGGATTGTCTTTGCTCAAGGACCTGGGTGTACCTGCTGGGTAATGCGGGAGGATGGGGAGACCCAGTGTGTATCTCAAGGAGATTTACCCTTGGGGGGAAAATAATCTGTAATGTGAGTTGTATATTGTAGAAAATGATATGGCAAGAACAACCTGAACCGATGAAAAGCAAGTTTCACAGGAACAAGAATAGTGTAACGGTGACCCCCAGCGAAGCTGGTGCTGATGCCCAACAAGCAAACATGCTGCTTCTCCTGTCCTGAACACTCATCTTGGCAGACAGGACAAAGTCAGGGCCTGTTTGTAAACATCTGGAGGAGTGGAAGAAGCCCATAAAATGGAAGAATAATATCCATCTGTTAATAGACAGGGGATGGAAGTTAAATCTGTATGTTGGGCATAGAGATGCTTGAAATATGTAGTTATATTGTAAGTGTTGGCAATAGATGTATTGAATTACATGGGATCTGAGCATGAGACAAATGGTATGGAATAAGGGGTGGAGACTGTATTGGGTTTATATCCCCCCAGCAGCCCTCCCAGTGCTGAGTGCTGCCCTGGCAGCCAGCAGGG
>NW_010130848.1:13345-18123 GCF_000699245.1 Pterocles gutturalis | reverse complement strand
ACATACTGAAGCTCTGCTTTCCTGGGAAGTGGCTGGACATCACTTACTGAGGGGAAGCAGAGAATAACATCTTTCTTTACCTTTTGTTTCTGTGTGTGGCCTTGGCCTTTGCCTTAATTAAACTGCTTTTATCTTGACCCATGAGTTTTTCATCTTATTCTCCCCCTTCATTTTGCTGAAGGGGAAGTGATAGAGGAGCCTGGTGGGCACCTGGCATCCAAACAAGGTTAACCCACCACACTCTCCCAGAATTTTGAAGTAAAAATCTGGGTAAAGAAGATGATTTTAGTTTACCTCAAAACTGTTATCTAAGAAGTGTTGAGAACAAAAATGTTGGCTTTTGTTGTAAGGGTGATGGAAAATCTTTGTTTTCAATTGTCTGAAAACATCTACTAGCAGCACTTGGGAAATTGTGCGGAATGCAGAATAGTATTAGATTCCAAAGAGTGTGTGGTACATTTTTTATTTCAGAACATCAGTTATGCTACTGAAGTGGCCAGCTTATCAGGCAGTTATGCATAATTCAAAATTTCTGGAGACTTGAGTCTCAGGCTTTCTAGTTAGTTGTTCAGTGACTAAATTTTTAGATCACTTCCCTGAGTTTGATGCCTAGTTTCAGTACAGTGCTTCAGGAGACATAACTGTCTAATAATGACATTTGCAAACTGTGCTGAGCTACTTAAGGTTGTCAGTAGGAAATGTTATGAACAGAGGTGGCCTTAAGCTGTCCTCCAGTACTTGCAATTTTAGCCCCAGTGGGACTCACAACACTGATGCCCTACTGTACAAGGTGCTATTATTCATTTCTCACAAAATGCATCTGGAGAAGACAATGGTGATCCTTCCCCAACCTTTCATCCAATAATTCACAATTAAAGTACTCACCCAGGTTCAGAGAAAGGCAGATTCAATTGTCTCCTCCACTTAATGGGATTCAACCCACCCCTCCATGTCCCAGAAGAACATCATAATGGCCAGACTATAGGCTGTTCTGAGTAAAGGCTTTCTCAGTCCCATGAAAGCTGTTTCATGCTGTCTGAAATAATTGAAACTAGTGGTAGTGCTCTTGTAGCTGTAATGGTCTAAGAATAATAAGAGAAGAAAAGCTTGGTGGGAAATGGTAATGTCTCCTACAAGAACACGTGATGTAGCTGAAAGAAAAGGACAAGCTCAGGGTCATCTAAGACATTCCCCAGGTCTACAGTAGAAATTTAATTTCACAATAATACATTTAATGTAGAAGATGTAGGGCCAAAGAGAGAATTATTATGACACTTGGGAATGCCAATTTTATCCCTACTCAGATGAGTACTTAATATAAATTACTTATTCATGGGATGAGGACATGGCTTTTAGGTTGCTGAATTAGATGGCTCTAGCTCCATTGTTGTTTTAGCCAGTTACTATGTAAAAATGGATAAAACAGGACATGCAGCTGGAAGTTTTAAACAATTAAATATTTTTACTAGCACAATCTTTAAACACTATTTGTCCCTGTCAGTGCACACATCTGTATGTCCTGGTATCTTGGGAAAGTTGTCCTCATCAAAGGCAATATTTCAGGTTTTGCAGACGTGTTCAGTGGGTTATTTCAGATGGTCCC
Source organism: Pterocles gutturalis (assembly GCF_000699245.1). NCBI lineage: Eukaryota > Metazoa > Chordata > Aves > Pterocliformes > Pteroclidae > Pterocles > Pterocles gutturalis. The sequence goes on along the minus strand of NW_010130848.1, from coordinate 16,520 downwards.
ACCTCTGTTTTATGTGGAACACTGTCTCATGAGATTTCTCACACAAAGTGTCCACTTCCCACAGAAGACACTTTTTTTTTTTCATCAGAGCTGCTTGAACACAGTTTTCCCTTCTGGGCTGGGTGCTCTGGGATCTGCCTTTCCAGATATTCCCCTCCATGGTGGACACCTGCAGGGCTGTGCACAGGGACACGTGCAGGCTGGGCACATCCACCAATGTGCCTGCAAGGAAAATGAATGATGCCTGTGGCTCTGTCTCCCAGCTTGGCTGGTCTGCCTTCAGCTCAAAGTGACAGCTCTTACCTTCATCTCACCCTTTTTCTTCATTATTAATTTTCACAGGAACATTATACAAACTCTCCTGTAAAGTCAGAGTCCATATATGTTCTCTGTGAGAGAGTAAGTCAGGAGGTATTAGCTGCAGTTTGGAGAATGCATTTTTATTGTTTTTCACAATTACATACAGGATGCCAGTTAAACAATGTCCACCAGCCAAGATAACATCCGAGAGGTCCAAGAGTACAGCTGTGCTGTTTTCTGGACCACTAATCCCTCATTTATTGTCAACAATCTTGTCAACATTGCTTAAAGATTAACATTTTCTTCTAATTTGTCTTGCAGAATTGACTACTGGCATCTGTAGCCCTTAAATGTTAGGGTAATGCATAAAAATAGAGAGCTAATTCATTATTTTTTAAAATATTTTCTCAAGGTTTCTTTAATATTTCAGCCTCGCTTTCAACTTGAGAATTTGAGTTATATTTGAATTATACCCTTCCTTCCTGACCTGTCCTCTTTTGCCTGTTAAAAATAGAAAAAGATATATTATAAGAAATACATGGGGTAGGGGGAATAAAATAGAATAAAAAGATTAGGACAAAAAGTAAAAATGCTAATTCAGATTCTTTGGTTAACCAGGTGCAAAAGTTCAGTTAAACAATAAGGTCATATGGGGAGTCTTTGGCTGGAAATTCCATATTGTAGACCTTTAATAATACATAGAAAGCTTAAAATTCAACCACCTCAAGGCTTCAATCTAATTTGAAGAAGAGTCAGCCTTGGAGGTCTTAATTTTCTTGTTATTTGTGCAATAATGTTTATTATGCAAATATTTGTCATTTACGGTCAGTGTTAGAAGAAAAACTCCATGGACTGGTCAAAAGGTCATGTAAGATATGTTTATACAAAGCCCAAAGAAGCAAAGAATGCGTTTCTTCACATTGAGGTGTCATTAACAGTGTCAAAATTTTGGACAGAGCCTTTTTACTGCTACTGCAGGACAGCTGTAAAGGAAGAACTTGTTGATCTACACTTAGCTTCTTCTAAAGTTGGAAATACTTTTAGACCATTGGAAGTCTTGTACACTTCTCAAAATAATCATGTTTCATATGCAGAGTGTGATTTCCTGCTTACAGGGATGGCAGATGCAGAAGTATTGCGACAGTTTGTGGAAGTGGTTAGAGCTGAAACATGCACCAAATGGAGCTTTACTGAGATAGTATCATTCACTGAAGACTGGGTGGGAAGATGTCACAGCAGCTGCAATCCACATAACACAGAGGCTTACTATGAGCTGTAACCAAAAACTTTAGAAGAGAAATGGGGGATTTTTGCACTTAAAATACAGTTTTGTTTGGGGTGTTTTTTTTTCCTTTTGATAACATTTTCAAACAGTTGGCGAAACTAACATTCATTCTCTGTTCTTCAGAATATGTAGTAGAGAAAAACTGATTTCACTTTCACTGATTCTTTCACTTAATATAGTTTTGTTCTAGTTGCTACATCAGGAATGCTACTCACTTATATAGAGCTGTTTTCACATTGTCAGACAATATTGTTCATATACTTGCCCATGGCAGGGGGTTGGAACTAGGTGATCGTTAAGGTCCTTTCCAACCTAAACCATTCTATGATTCTATGATCTCTATTATAATTTATATTATTTTAATATTTTTTATTTTTACAGTGCTATTGAAATGCTTTTAACCTTCTGAGACAGTATATTTTGACATTAGCAAAGTGGAACAATTTGACGTTATCAAAACAAACAATTCAATGTTTCTGTTTCTACATTTCTTGGAGCTTCCATTCCATGAAAGTTGATGATGTTTTGACATTTCTCTCTGATTAAGAATGAAAACACATTTTTATTTGTAAGAAATTTTCATTGAAAAGAAACTCCAATTAGAGATTGAACCCTGTTGTGACTCTGATACTATGGGGAGGCAACTATCCATTATTTAGGAGAAGCAGGCACCTCCAGAAGGTGATTCAACCAGTTCTACAACAGGTGTTTCAGAGAGTTCTGATAAATCATCTGCTAGAGGTGCCCATTCTCCTGCACTGATTGAGAAATGTGTTTAGGCAACTAGTTTAGACTTTGGCAAAAAAGTCAGAAGTCTGGAGTCCCATCTAAACTGGGCCCAAATTCAGAGATAATTTACCTATTACCTCTGCAAGTAAGGGAGTCTAAATAGTTACAATTAATGTACTACCCATGAGATAAGTTTAGGTTTGAGTAAAAGGTGGGAAGAGAAGGGTTATTTTAATTTACACTATCTTACAGTTTCCTGGTAGGGTTTCTTCTGTTTGATTCTTTGCTATATTCTTTCTATTACATTCCTCTTTTAGACTTGTAGATTATAAAATCTAAAAGTATTGGCTCCCCTCAATCCATGTTTACATCGCTTCTGAATTTGGCCTAATGTCTTTAGCCACAGGAGTCGACTAATTACTTAAATCCAATCAATTGCCTGACCTGCAGCAAGCACAAAATAAAGAATCCTGATTAGCTGGTGAGGATGCAAGCTTTCCTTCTTGCAGGATGCTCTCTAAGAGTGGATTAAGTTTTAAAAAGTAAACAAAGTAATGGGGAGCTTTTTTTTCTGATCAGTTAGTCTCTTCCCAGCAGCCACATGTGATCGATGTCATTTTTCTTGAGCTGTAAATACTGAATGCCGTCAGCCTTGTTCTGTGGTTTCCTCTCTGACTCCATTCAGAAAACTGCTCTCAGAGTATAATTGGGACCCCTGATGCCATGCTATACTCCAAAGAATTACAGCAAGAAGCAGACTTGTGATTTGTACTGTTCTGCACACAGACTTTGCATTATGCAGTGCTATGGTCAGACTAAGGCAGTGAAACTTCAGGTTTTTACCAATTATTTTCTTTCCCT
>NW_010130848.1:0-13305 GCF_000699245.1 Pterocles gutturalis | reverse complement strand
TCCTGCTGGTGCCAGTGACTCAGTCCATGGAGAATGGTCTCTCCTGCCTTTTTCACATGAGCAAAACCACACAACTCCATACCTCACAGAAGTCTGAACACTTACTTCAGGATGCCACTAAAATATTCTCCTTGACTCAGCCGTGCCATCAGCAGTCTATGCTTCATAAGCAGAGTACATCCAAGATTTCATGTGTTTTGCCTCAGAACACCTAGGGAAAGCAGGGAATGTCTTTTATCTTTATTTTCACCAGTGTGAACTGAAACACAGAAAAGCTAAATCTTTTCTATGCAGTGAAAACATAGAGCCACCTTGCTCCAAACCCAGCCCAGAGCCAGGCATGGTCCCAAAGACATCCAGCTGCATTCAAGTAGCTGGGAGCCAGAAGCAGGGCTCTGCTGAGAGGAGGATGTGTCTGGTAACTGGCTGCTTTCCTGCCTTCCAGACTGCAGCTGTGTTGTGGCCCTCAAGGACAAAATATGGACAGCGAAAGGCCTTGACTGCCTGTCCTTGGGTCGGCAGCATGCCCACCTGGGATTTCCCAGTGCCCAGGCAGTCTGTGGAGGCTGCAGTCCCAGAGCTTGGGCAAGCCTTGTGCTTTGGAAGGTAACAGTGTGCCCACACGAGTTCACTGAAAGTCTAGGGACTGCATTGCTTTTATATATTATTTTTTAAAAGTGCTCAGCAACTGTACAAGCTCTGTGAGTTGTTTCCACATGCATTTCTGAAAGGTGTCCTGTAAAACAGATATTCTGTAAATGCCCTGATTCATTAAGTCAAGCTATAAAGAGCCAGTAGTGTCAGATGTGAGTTAAAGCTTGCAAGCATTATACAGTCCATTAAAAAAAGACCAAGGACACTGCCTCACCATGGTTATCGTATGAGCTTTTCAGTACTTGAGAAGCTTGATGTGAATTAGTGGAACGAAATAGAATTACTTAGCAGTCCTCATTAGTGGAATAATCTGGCATGAAAAAGGCAATTGTGGGGTTTCTTCCTCAGTTGGTTTGCTTTTTGACCATTCCTGTGATAGTTTGGAAACTTTCTGCTTAAGCAACCAATTTACTCATTTTGTTTCTCAAGATGTGTTTCGAAAATTGAGGGTGTACCTGCAGAACACTCCATTTCCTCCTGCGGAGAGCACAAGTTTCAGAATACCTTGTTGATTTGAAGAGTTGCAATGGATTTTCTTTCCTTGTTTGTTTCAGAGTCTTGCATTACATGGGGCTATACGTGAGCTTTTCATTCCAGTGGATTACAGGACCACTGTTTTATGGCGATGTGTGTGTAACCATGGCTACTACCATTTTCAGTCCATTTTTCCTTGTACGTAGCTGCAGTTGTACTTTTGGGGTTACATTATTTGTGTCACTTTTTGAACCAAAACCTTTGAAATAGAAGTCTTCTCTGGTACAGACTTGTCCACTGTCTCCAGTCTTCCCGACTTTGTGAAAAGAGGTTAGAGTGAAATAATTCAACTTAGGCTTTACAATTTTACTGAACCTGTTAAAAGCTGATCACTTCTAGGCAGGTCTGCAAGCTCACGCTTGCCATTGACACTGAGAGCTGGTGTTTGTGACACCCTTCAGGGAAGGTGTCTTTCCTTGAGATAAAATCCAGCAAAGCAAACTGCACACCTTTCATCACAGTGTGCAGTGGGAGCAGGTCCTGAGCCAAAGCCTGCTGACATCAGTTGAATCTTTTCATTTACTTCAGTGTTATTGTTCAGACCCTACGATAAAGTGAATTTTTACCTCTGCTAAGCAGCAAGCAGGAGGATCTGAATTGAACTAATACAGAAGTACTGGGACACAGTGCAATGCTATGAGGTCTGTCAGTATATTCAGAGGGGGGTGTCACTTGGGAGACCTGATCTGAGAGGTAGAATTGGTCTCTTAAAACCTGTTTTTCTGCCCTAGATGTAAAAGATGCTGTCACTTTTCTTCACACAAAAAAAAAAAAAGTGAGGAATTTAAGCAGAAACAGTTTTTGCAACTCAGCCGAGCAGCAAAACTATCTAACCTGTGACAGAAAAATACTGAAATCACTAAAGAAAACTCTGCTGGTATGATGACTGACACTGTTCCTTTCAGATCATTTAAATCAGAATGAGACTTCATGTAAACACCAGAGCAAGGCAGTATTAGTAGACCCCTTCTGACTGCAAACCTAACCCCAAAGGCAACACTTTGAAACAAAGCGATAACTAATTTTTTTGACATTGGCTATTAAAAACAATCCATGACAACAACAGCTAATGGAAACAGCCAGCTCCAAAATGTAGAATTAACACATTGCCTTCAAAAGAAATGGAGTTAATCAGTTATTACTGCTAGCTGCCCTGCTTGGGCACAGCTTCCACTGAAATATGCTGTTTGGATTCATAGAGTGCATCCTGTAGACTAGAGTGCTAAGTACATTTTAGCACCAGTTGATCCTGCTTTTGGAGGGGATTACTTTTTAATTTATCTATACATATGTATATTTTATTGGTCCTTCTTTTTCACAGGAGAGATATCAGTCTGTAGCTGATTCTTAAAAAAAAAAATAAAAATATTAGACCAGTATGTGTAGTGAGGTGATATTGTCACTTATATTGCCTAGCTGCTATACCAACTTCCTGGCCAGGGAGTTGCAAGGATTCGTTGAAGAATAATAATTCTAAATTTGCCATACTCATGAGTGCAATTAACTGAAAACAGCCTTTAGGGAATAAGGAGTCTGCTTGCTGATGGCTAAGAAGTGATTAATAACTTAGTAAAACTCCAATGTAGGGATAAATACAAAAATTAGACATTAAATATGCTAGAACCATCTAAGCTCTCCTTACCACTACTTATGACTACTGACAACGACATGACTCCAGAATTAATTTTATGTATAGAATTTCCTATTCTGCTCACACTGTGGAGAGAGTGTTGCTGTCTGAGTGATTGGTTATGAGTACAGCTTTTTGCTTTGATGCACTCTTCTCGAGTCACATTTGCTTTTCACACAGTCTATTTTCTCACAGTTCATGCTATCCTCATTAGTATTTTAATCAATCTCCAAAGAAGTGTGGAGGAAACTGCTGGTTAGATAAAGCAAACATTCAAACCTCCTGACCCTGGAGCCATGGTGAATCTGCTTCTGCTGTCTCTTGAGACCTGCTCTGGGACCAGATTCACCAGCTGTACAGACACCACTGGCAGCAGCCCAGATGCTTGGCCATGATGGGCAATGCCCCGATGTGGCCAGTACCCCGTGTGCACACGTATGCTTGGTCTCCCTGTCCCTCACCACACTACATGCCCAGGGGCTGCCAAAGGCATTCTGTGGAGCAGCTGTGGGAGTGGAGGTAAAGGACCACACTGTGCCCTTCCCTCATCTCCGGTCTGCTCTTTAACAATGGTGTGGATATAGCCAAGAAGTCTTCTAACCTATAGGTCTGTGCCTCTCACCCCTCACAGTCCAAACAATCCTTCATTGTATGCCTAATTTCAGCCCCAGAATGCTGCTATTTTGTCTGATTTTTTTTATGCATGCTATCCAGGCATCTTGTTCTGGTCCCACTTTCCATACAAATTAATTCCTGATTGCGTGCCTTTCAACCATAATCCCCTTTCTTTTCTGTCTTTTTGAGTGTCACATCCTGTACTCTTCCTATGTTCCTTTTTTTTTTTCCCCCCAAACATATTTCTCTCCCTCCTCCTCAGAAAAGATTCTTGACTTTCCAAGTACTCAAGCCTTCCTCTTTCCCAGGGTATTTTTCAGTGTTTCTGCTACCATCAAGCTTGCCCTTCCACTTTGTCTTTCTCTACAGAGACAATAAGAATTTGGAGCATCACTGCTAGAGAGCAGTCAGCTCCTGTTCTGCTTTAGCTGTGAAAGCAATAACCGCAAGTGTTGGATCTGTGAACTGTGGGGTCAATAACATCAGTGAATGTACATCTAACATAAATCATTACAATTGGATATACCCACAGAGTACATGCGTTTGTAAAGCAAGATGTTAATATTTTAGAATCTCTCACAACTTGACCCTTTAGATATATACCTGGGTAACTGAGAGCTTGTGTAATACCAAATATTGGAGACTAATTTTGGTATACATGTTAAAAGAAGAAATTCAGAGTCAGCAAATGCCTTTTATTTATATGGGTTTTCTTGGCCAGAGAATCCTGCTGCTGCAGTGCAAAATGTGGCAATGCACTCATTTGTGGCAGCTGCAGCAAAGATAGTGATGCTGTGGATCTTTGAACTGCACTCAAGCAGCAACATTGGTACTTTGTGCAAGGTTTTGTTACAACTGGTCTGTGTGAGTTGCTGGTCTGAGGCAGGTGACATTACTAGAGGTGAGGCTGAACACCATAACATGCTGGACAACATAACATGCTGTAAAATGTATGGAACAGTCCATCAGTAGTCAATGTGTAGTTAAGGCAACCTCGACCTTAGCATTTTATTTTTCCACAAAATCTCTGTTATGAAAGGATCAGTAGACTCATGTGGCTGCAGTGACAAAGATAATCAGCTCTGACGGGTAATAACCCAGGTGAGGTTTCCATACAGAAAGGGTCTTTTTCCATGTATAAGTATAAACTTCTTTTGAAAAGCTTAGCAACATGAAGCAAATACAGGTGATGAGCTATGCTCATCTCCATAAGCTCAGGCTTTTTGTTTTTTTTTTTTTTTACTCTGCATTCCACAGTAATGGGGTAAAGCCTGTAGTTCAGCAAGGTGCAAAAGTGTACTGGTGCATCACACACAGACATCTCAGGTTGAACTGCTTAATAAACAGTTGGGCTAAACCATCAAATCCCTGGCTTGTCCCATTTTGTATGCTGTGCTGCAGTGTTCTGGAACCCAATGCAGATCAGGACATCTGCACTACTGGTCCCTGCCATGCTGGGGCTTTCTGCCTGTTGTAAAAGAGTGAACCAAATATTGGGGTATCACAACCAAATGCAGTGGTTTAATAGATTTACAATAGATAAATGTGTAAAGAAGTGTTATGAGTGCTATGTCTCTGTACACAAAAAGAAAAAAAAACAAGGTAAAACATATTTCGTATACATGGCAGTGATAAGGAGATATTTCCCTCAGGATACTTCTGTACCTTGCAGTACCACACAGCAGCATCTCTCCTTTCTGATGGAGCAGCTATGGCAGGAAGAAGAGCTGAGTATAGAAGCCATTTTTGTCCAAGCAATGCCCATAAATATGCCAGCCCTTTCACTCTGTCATACCTACAGATCTGCCTGGAAAAAAATGCACAAGTCCTTCAAAGCCAGGCATTTTAGCATATAAAACAACCTGCTGTTGGTCAAGGGCTCAGTCTTGCTTGTCCTAAAGGAGCAGCACGGTTTTGCATGAAAGAGTGCTAATACTTTGCTGAAATTTCAGAAACAAGTATAGAATAAGAGTAAGCAAAGATTTTTCGAGCCACATCATCTCTAAGGGCTAAACCCACCTACCAAATTTTGATACTCAGCTATCAAGCAGAATTTGTGGTCTCCCATTAAGAGCATAAGCTCTCCTCACAATACCTGGAAAAAGCTGGATGACTGGAGAGCGGATTCCTGGAAGTGAGTTTAACTCACAAATAGAAAATGCTGTTGAGGGGTGTGACTGGTCTCCCAGCCTCTTTAGGGAGGTAGGGCTGTACCTAAGAGATATTATCAGGATATAATGACACCTTCCTTCATCTGAGGTTCACTGTTCTGTCCTCTTCCTTAAGTGCCTAAGTAATTTCCTTTTAACATAAACCTAAAGAAACAGAGGAATTTTTTTCCTATATAACATGTTGATTGGTACCTTTCCTTAAGCAGGATACTTAGGATCAGGTCCTCACTCGGTCTGATTTAGAGAATGATTTTGATCCCAGGTGTCTCATTTCCCATTGATTGTTCTCTCCCTCTGCTGCCTCCTCCTCCATTATTTGAGGACAGGTCTTCCCTGTAGTACACTGTAAATGCAAAGTTAAAATATGTTAGAATTTTTTTGCATGCTATCTGAGGACTGACTTCCTAATGTGCACTTCTTACTGGTTTGTGTAAATATCCCAGCTCCACAGAAGTCCTGCTTAGTGTGTAAAGTGGGAGCAATGTGTTTAATTTAGGGCTGTGAATTTTTAAGTTCCTTTGTGAATCTAAGAGTCAATCCTTGGCTCTAACAGGCTCAGGGTGCAAAGTTGTTGAGTTGAGGCCTCACATAAGTGAGAAACCTACAATTAAACAACATTGAATTTGGTCTAACTGCACAAATGTCAATAAAGAAAGGCCACCTGTGGCTGGATCTGAATCTTCTGTACCTACTTTCATGAAAATTAGGATTAAGGTCTCCTTTCTTTTTTTGCCTTTCGGGCAGACATCTCTGAAACAGTCCATTCTGTGAGCAGATTTTGAAAAAGGCTAAAGCTTTTAGTTCATGCTAAAGATCTGAAACCTGATTTAGAAATAAATAAATAAAATCTAACTGCCACTGCATGCAAATTTATTCAGGTTAGAAGGAGATGATAGCTATGGTTACAATAAGGAAATTATATCCTCCTATGTTTTTAAGTAAGAAACTTCTGCTGTCTAGCATTCTTTCATTCTTTTGTGTATTTTGCATGTGAAAGCAAAGACAGCTTCTCCTTGTAATTTTTTTTTACCACTATCCATTTTCTAAAGTATGGCATTGCATGCAAAGCATCATCAAGTTATGGCTTTGATATCAAATCCTAGTTCAGGCAACCAAAAGTCAGAGACCAAACACATACAGTAGTTTTCCAGTCAATCCTCTATCATTAAAGGAATACATAATTTCCTTCTCGACAGTCTGTATACCAGTGTCAGATTTTTCTGAAGCAGTGCTTTTCAGCTTCTGACATACAGGTTTCTAAGTCTAAAGAATATTTTGAAAGATTCTGTGGAGGATATAAAAAAAGAGACAAACCTATTATTATTAGGCTTAAGTTCTCTAACCAGCATTCTATTTATTTATTGTAATATTCTTGGAAATGTATGTGGAAAAAAAAAGTTGAAGGCCAGTATCCAGTTATTTTGTCTATATGTACCATCAAATCTAAAAGACCTTATATCCATTTTCACAGGAGCCCTGAGAAATGCAAAATAGACTTTTTGGCTGGATCTTTATCGGTAAAGCAATCAGTGTCAGGAAACACCCACAGGCACTGGAATGCAATCATCCCTGCTATTAATTTTAGAATGATACCTGGCACACATCTGGGCCCAGGCCAGCCTGCCCTTTCCCACACAGCTCATGAACATGTTTGGAGGGTTACTGGAAGGAGGAGACTAGGTTGTCATTGTTCTGGAGAATAAAACAGATAATAGTGAGGGTATGGGCTGTTTCAAGTCAATCAGTTTCAAGACCAGAGAATGTTGCTACCACATTGAATGTAGTATAAATAGGTAGTCCTTGTGCAGATATCTCACTTTACTCTAGTTTGTATGTATGATTGAATGCCTACATTGTTTTTGCCCAGAGGTGACTCTGTCCAAATGGCAGCAGAGATTACAGTTAGGAAGGAGATGCAAATATCACTGATGTTTTTCAGTTTCTATCTCCTTCAACAAAAGGATTTTGCTTGCTCTGGTTTTCCTTCTATGTGGGTCAAATATTATATTTAAATTATATGTACTATTTTGGTTCAGTTTTTTGTTCCAAGTGCACTTTTTTTTTCCATTCTTCAGGAGTGAGTCGTAATCAAACCTCAATTGGTAAGCAGACATTTTTACACTGCTTACATGTATATGTATCTTCAGAATTCATGCAATTTGTGCTCTGGTCTTAAAGCCACCAGCATTATTACCTGTCACTTCTGAACGGTGTTTCCTTTGTGAAATATCAATAAAACTCCAGTTTGTTTCCTCAATACATAATATAATCCATATTTGAAACATGCCACAGATTTCTATATGTAATAAGAAAGGTCAAACCACTTTTTAAAATACTTTAAATAAAGATTTCAATTTGAAAATAGCATATCAAAGTGTGACAATCAAGACTGTAAAGCATGGAAATGTCACACTTGGGCTCTTAGAAAAATGTAAATTTGAAAGATTCCTGGAATACGAGAAATTGTGGTTCCCACAAGATCACACAGATAGAAGAGAGGGAGAGGGAGTGGGAATGGGAGTGGGAGTGGGAGTGTGAGCAGGTTGGAGCAGAGACGAGAGGGAAAGGGAGGGAAGGGGAAGGGAGTTATTTGCGCTGATAACAGGATGGCTGTTTATCCTAAGGTTCTCCTTGAAGATTGCAAATTGCACACAGGTCTCTTGCTGTTTCTCTTCCACGCTTCAAGTTAGGGACATGTATAGTGATGAACATGACAAGAAAAAATTAAGTAGCAGAAGCTGCACAAAAAATGTTAAAATATGCTGATGACGATGAGACTGTTTAATTTCAGCTTTTTGATTCGGTTTTTCTCAATCAATCAAAGATCAACATGCAATATATTACATATGTTGTTTAGAGGTTTGCAAGCAGCTGCTGGGCAGCTGAAATGCAAATATGTTCACAAGAAAACCAAAATACAGCAGAATGCAGCTTGTGTGACTAAAGTTGTTACAGTCTATGCCACAGAGAGACATTACATTTCATTTGAACAAGAAATAAAATTAATGTTATGAGTTAATAAAATTAATTTGGTGTGAAATTCAACCCATGTGAAGGAGCTAAAATAAATCTCCCCTTAGTGGTGTACAAGCAGTACATAGAACTCCTGTAGAGAGCAATCGCCATGCCTTTGCAGAAGTCAAAGTACTTCATAAAGGTCAATATTATTCATTTTTATTGGTGTTACAAAGAGGTTACAAAGAGTGTTGAAATATGTGAAGACATCGTTGTGCCAGATCTAAAAGATCCAACCAAGGAAACAACACTATGTGCCACCAGTAGCAAATTCTGTCAGTATATTATGAACAAGCTGCTCAAAAAATGTTTGTACAAACTGAACTGTAGAATTTCACACAATGGAAACATTTATAAAAGCAAACCTGTTGACAGTTCACAAATAATGCACATTAAAAGAGTTTTCTAAAAATTTTTAAAATTTATACTTTGCCTAGATTTGTCAGAGAGTTTCCGCTGCAGTATTATAACATGTGACCCATTTTTACATTTTTAACTCTTCAGGGATGCACAGTAGCTATATACGAACACAATAGCAAAGCTTTGTGTAGTGATTCTGAAAACACCTTTTTTTTTTCTAATCTGAAAGCACAAGTAATATGTAGGTCTGCAGAAAATAAACTTCAGAGGTACTAGCAGGCCATTCTTTGTATTTTGAATTTTTTATCAGGTTCTCTGGGAAAATGCAATCTCCATCTAGACAGCTTATTGCACACCTAGAAAATTTTGGATCTCTTTTAGTTCAGAGGTCTTCCTGTTTATATGTCTTGCACAGTGTTTCTGAAAGGAAGTTTTTGCCATATCTCAACTTTTCCTGTGCTGGGGAAATCTCCATTCCGCAAACCCCTCCCTAAGAAGTGGCAAACCAGGTCCTCCTTGGCTTAGAAATTTCTTTGACATATTTTACTTATTCAAAGTGAAATTTTTAAACACTGCTCATTTTTCTAGACTAGTGGGTAAATATAATGATTGAGTGCAAAAGGAGACACAGAGTGACGTTTCATGATACAGTTCTTTCAGAGTATGACTTCAGATTCCCCAAATATTTTAAAGCATAGATGTAAAAGCTTCCTAGCTACAATAATAACTCAGTATCTTCTGTTTATAGAGAAAAAAAAGGTAACTTCTTTAAACTCCTCAGAGGATAAGGTGACTTTGTTCTTCTGCTGAAGTACATGAAAAACTTTGTCAATTTTTGTGGGGAATAAATTTAATCTACAGCAGAAGAGATACTTAGGATTCCTGAGGTTTGGTTCCTATCTGCATACATCAAATGATTACTGCATTTCTCCTGTTCTGTTATGTAAAGAGTTTTGTATAGAAAACCAATGTTATGTGCCACACCGGTAACAGCTGTATCTTTGTATTAGCTGAATTGGTTGAGCTGTGATAGGTTCAGGACACAAAAAAAAAGGTAAGTTTTGTAGGAAATGTTAATCCTTTTTAAACATAAAGTTGGAAAAAACAGATAAGCTTTTGGATGCACGAGCCCTTCCCATAATGGATACTTCTGAGTATCCATTATGTTTATACAGATAATATATTAAGAAGCCAACCTTCAAGAAACAGGGCATGTTATTCCACTTGTATTAGAAAAGCTTTTCTTGTCTTACACAAGTGCACACAATTCGTGATGATTCATAACACTGTACTCTGTCATAAATTGTTATTATTAATTATTTCTATAGTGCCATAGGTGTGTATGGCATTGTACAGGCAAATAAAAACTGACTGCTCCTTACCTCAAGGAGCATGTGATCCAGATTGTACACAACACAGCAAGGGATGACAATAAACAAAGACAGCAGGTGGGGGAATGCAGAAAGAAAAACTTCCGTGGTTGTGAGGATGCATTTCATTAGATACATATCAATCAAGATACCATCAAGAAGTTCACAACCTGGATTTCAGTAGCTTTTTCATTTTTATGTAGGTAAAATCATAGTTTTATTTGACACCACTTTTGGAAAATACTTACCTTTGTGAAGAAAAAAAACCAACAACATAAGTATGATTACTGATGCAATTATCCATAGAGATATTATTTGCATAATTAATTTGATGTACAGATGCATTAAAGTTAACTTAGTATGAAACATTTTATTAGGTTCTGTCAATAACGATGAAGAGATTTAATATTTCATTTTACTGTAGTTCAAAAATACTCCTAATGGTGCTGTTTCTAACTTGCTGTTTGGTGAACAAATTGTGCTATTAGCAAAACAAAATCCTCTATTGTTTTTTACAGCAATATTCAGTTTTTATAATGATTATTTCTTGGGAGATATATGCAGACATTGAAATGGAAGAGACAAGTCAAGTGACATATAAATCTTCAAAATTAAATCCTGAAAGTATGTTCAATGTGAGGTTTGCTGTGACACATAGTTTATTGGTGTTCCTAACCTCATGACACCCTTTTAGTTACATTTGTAAATAACTGTGATTGCAGCCATATTTCTAGCAGCATTTTATTTAGAAAGTATACAATGAAAACAGTACTTTCTTGGAAAAAATAGCAGCACTTCTATCATCATAGAGTAATACTGATATAATATAAATGTAATTCTTTTTGTTAACTAATGCTAAGGTTGAGGGAGAGAATGTCTCAGAATTCATGCAATTGCTTGGATCACAAAAGAATGGAATTGATCTCAGCATTTCATCAAAGTAGAAAATTGTTTCTTCTATGTATTTTCTACTGTGTAGAGTGTACTAACATAGCATGTTAACATTTGCATACAAGGTAAACATGGCATATATTATATGTATGATGTAGTCAATTTAACAGTGCAGTACACATATACTAGATATCTATCTGATTAGATATTTAAATAATGTTTGTTTTTATTCCTGGTACAGTTCTTCTGCAGAGCTAAGTGCACTCAATTGAAGTTTATTTGCTGCTTGACTCTCTCTAAACAGAATTATTTCTTAGAGAGTGCCTGTGAGCTACCCATGCAAAAAGAAAACATTAGTCAGTGTCACAAAATATTACATGGTAGAGTTTTATTTGTCTAATGACTATGTTGGTGTTTTTTTCTGGGTGTGTTGTTTGTATTTCGCTTATTTTTTTTTTCTTTATTGCAATTTTTTGTCCTCATGACTGTTTTGCATTATAATCTGTTCAGGTAAGAATCTTTCAAAGACCATTATGAAATCTACAAGTTTAGTTCAATACCATCTCATTCATAAGAATTTCTTATTCTACAATGCCACTTGAATGTCCTCTAAAAGCTGCTGAATTTTTTATTGACCTCATGATCATTCAAGTTGTGTACACCTTTGATTTTGTCATTGTAGCTTCAGAAAGTGCCCTTTTGAGTGGAAAGGAAAGGATCAGCAAATTCTTTCCCTCTGCCTCTTGCCTCCTTTTTTTGTTCTTCCACTTTGGCCCTTCAGGACAGCAATGAAGCACATATTTAAGCATGAATATATGCCAGGGTCCTGTGGAATCCATGAGTTGTGTATGTGTATGAGTGCTTGTCTAAAGCAGGTTAAAAAAAAACACCTAAAGCTGATCTTACCAAAAAATACCTCTAAAAATGATTGATAAATTGTCAACATTTGCAGCCTTTCAAATACACATCTTACCAGCAGAATGAGGGGCTTGATGTGCATAGCTGGCTAGCAGATCTGAACTCATGGCACTGAGTCATCTCAGAAACATATCTCCTATTTGGAGGCTCTGTTTTGCCCAACTGCTAATAAAACTAACTAAAATTACATAATACTTCAGACAAAAATGCTTGCAATATTTTTCTCCTTCTTGCATTGTTAGTGTTTCTTATTTGGGGATAATTTTTCCAAAGGAAAAGTTGCTTGAAAAATTGATTCTGCTTTGTGTTTCTGAAGGCTTATGTGATTGTATCATGAAAGACATGATTGGGACAAGTCAATGTGTTTTGGGCTTCTATCAGATTTATTATGAGTATGTTACACACCTTGTATATAAACAAAAATTGTGGCTGTGTTCACATCAAATTGATTAAGACTTTCACAGGAACCATCTATTTTAGCACAGCCTTCAGCCTCCAAGAAGAAAAAACAAAAAAAGGAATGTGTCATGGTTTTGTGTGGTGGGTTTGTTTGGTAGCAGGAGAGGGGCTACAGTAATGATTCCTGTAAGTAACTGCTGAGAGACCCCACCTTCCCCTGGATCCAAGGCTTTGGTAGCTGGGGTGGGGTGGGAAGTATGATCGTGCTGGCCCCTGTGAGAAACTGCTGGAAGTTTCCCCAGCTCCAGGCCGGACCCGGCCCTGGCCAGGGCTGAGCCAATCAGCATCTCTGTGAATAACGTATTTAAGAGGGGGCACAGAACATGGGGGTGGGTGTGGCCCTTGGCAGGGCCTGGCCTGCCCGTCCAGCTGCCTGTCCGGCTTCTCCAGTAACCTGACCTGCTGCAGTCCAAGCCTCCATCATGGCTCCCCCGGGAGGCAGGAGGTTGATTTTCTCAGGAGCTGGTGAAAGAACCTGCGGTGGAGAGAGGAGCAGGATGTAAGAGAGACACCTACACAGACACAAAGGTCAGTGAAGGGAAAGGAGAGGAAGGAGGTTCCCCAGACCAGAGATTCCGCTGCAGCACAGTGAAGAATTTTGCTGATGCGCGTCATCCCTGTGCAGCCCATGAAAAGCAGAGCTGGCCTGTAGCTCATGGAGATGCAGCCATGGAGGACCCCATGTTGG